>NC_081563.1:68347888-68386858 GCF_022355385.1 Mustela nigripes | reverse complement strand
AAAAAAAAAAGATAATTTCACAATGATGTTGGTAAATCTGTATATTGAGGAGGCAGGGGGTTTCTGTTTCATGCAGCAAAGCAGACCATATAACTTGACTCACTTGACCAGAAAACACACATACACAAAGAGAGATAACAATAGTTTTAAATTTTTCTTCACAAAAGTTCTTGAGGTCTTTGTCTTGAGGGTGAAAGTGAAACTACGTAAACTTGGATTTTCAACATCTTATGGAAATCAAAGGACAAGAGACAAAGCCCAAACATAAAATTTAGTAGACTAGACATCCCCAAAAGCTGTACCAGAGCCATTATTCAATGCTGAGTAGAAATTAACTCCTCCACCAGGAAGTGTAAGGAAAACCTAAAAGAAATCTAGTACTGAGTATTTATTTTTTTACCTCAAAGTGGTCTCCCCATGATTTTCCAGCCTGAATCATACTACCTTAATTAAAAGTTATCGCAAAGTAGAGAAATGAGAAAAATGGTACCCACCCTTGAAACAAACCTCAAAAGATTTCTACAGAAACAGGAGATTAAAGTCAAAAATCATGTAACATGTAAGGGAACAAGGTACATCAAAAGATTAAAAGTATGACTAGCAAATTTGAGTACCAAAGTACTTCCCAAAATGCCAAACATAATAGTTAAAATTTTAAAATTCTATGACTTGCTTTAATTATAGCAAGACATTATAAAACTATAGTGATCAGCATAGTATAATAGTAGCACAAAGCTAAGAAAAATAAGAACTTACAGAGTGTGTAAGATGACAGGGTAGGAAGACCCTGAACTTCCCTCCTCCATGGACACACTGAAACTATACCTACATATATAGCAATTCACTCCTGAAGAACTGAGGGCTGACTGAACAGCTTCTATGCAACAAAGGACAAAGGGACCACAAAGAGAATGGCAAGAGAGCAAGAGATATGGTAACCACGGGAACCCCACTCCAGTTTTGGGAACTGCACATTTAAAAAACAAAACAAAACAACAATAACAAAATTTAAAAGGGCAACTAGAATATAAAGGGAAAGATCCAGAGCATCTACCAATGGGTGAGGGAGCTGTGGGGTCAGAGATGCAGACAAACATTGTCATCTGTCATCCCCTCTCCACCTTGATAATGCAAATGGAAGCAAGGTCTAGGTGACCTAACCACCCTGCTACCTCAGCAAGCCACAGGCTCCTAGGCTACACCAGCCCTAGCCAACTCTCCAAGGCAGCACTACCATGCGCACCCACTGGAGCTTAAGGTATCCCATAAAGGCAGACCCAGTGTAGCACACACCTGGAAACCCCCTGACAGTATTCACTACAGCTCCACTCATCTTGCAAAAGTGGCACATGGATAAAATACCCCAGGACACAAAGAGCCAAACCCACTTCAGCTATAGGTGACTCATCAGGGTACCCAAGTACCATGGGACCTCACCTGATCTGCTCCTCCTTCAGCTCTGTCCCACCAAGGAACCCCCTACAGGGATCACACCAGGATCACCCAGCCAGTCCCTGCTTAATCTCCAGCCTCCCCATCAGAGTGCCCCCTGGCTAGCATCAGCTTCATCTCCAGGCATCCTGCCAGGATGCCGCCTGTGAATGACCCAAGACTGCCAGCCTACACCTCATTAAGCTTCAGCTGATCTACCAGGGTACCCTCTGAGTGGGGAACCCTGGAATCCCATGGTCCATGCCTTTACTTCCATCCATCCTACCAGGGTAGCTCCAGTACAAAGTACCTTAGAACCCCCAGCCTGCACCCTCCCCCACCACAGCTCCTACCAGCCAGCCAAAGCTGCCAAGTACATGCAGTCTACATGGAGGATATTAGTACACAAAGCCATTCATTCCTTCAACTCTAGGAGAAGTAGCTCTTCTGCCTACTTGATAAAAACACACACAAAAAGTTTTTTTAAAAATGAATAGGCCCCAATCAATCAATCAATTAACAAGACAAACCTACAGAAAAAGAACTAAACAAAACAGAGATGAGCAATCTACCTGATAAAGAGCTCAAAGCAATGGTCATAAAGATGCTCAATGGATTTAAGAATAGATGAACTCAGAATTTCAGCAAATAGGTGAACCATCAGAGGTGAACAATACAATTATTGATATAAAAATTAAGCTAGAGAATCAACAGGTTAGAAGGTACAATAGAAAGAAATCAGTGATCTGAAAGACAGGGTACAGAAAATGTTCAAGCTATAAAGAAAAAAAAATTAAATGAGAACAGGTTAAGAGATGTCTGGAACAACATCAAGTGGACCCACATTTGCATTATGGGGTAGGGGGTGGGTCCCAGGAGGAGAAGAAAGACCTTTGAGATACCACCTTACACCAGTTAGAATAGCCAAAATTAATAAGACAGTAAACAACAAGTGATGGAGAGAATGTGGAGAAAGGGAAACCCTCTTACACTGATGGTGGGAATGCAAGTTGGTACAGCCACTTTGTAAAACAGTGTGGAGATTCCTCAAAAAATTAAAAATAGAGCTACCCTATGACCCTGCAATTGCACTACTGGGTATTTACCCCAAAGATACAGATGTAGTGAAAAGAAGGGCCATCTGTACCCCAATGTTTATAGCAGCAATGGCCACAGTCACCAAACTGTAGAAAGAACCAAGATGCCCTTCAACGGATGAATGCATAAGGAAGATGTGGTCCATATACATTATGGAGTATTATGCCTCCATCAGAAAGGATGAATACCTAACTTCTGTATCAACATGGACGGGACTGGAAGAGATTATGCTGAATGAAAAAGAGTCAGTCAATTATCATACAGTTTCACTTATTTGTGGAGCATAACAAATAACATGGAGGACATGGGGAGATGGAGAGAAGAAGGGAGTTGAGGGAAATTGGAAGGGGAGATGAACCATGAGAGACTATGGACCCTGAAAAATAATCTGAGGGTTTTGAAGGGGCAGAGGTGGGAAGTTGGGCCAGCCTGGTGGTGGGTGTTGTGGAGAGCACATATTGCATGGAACAATAGCACAGCAATAGCACAGATTGCTATTATTTTCAGTGACATCTTGGGGACAGATCATTTCCACCAAGCTGAGCTCTAAGTGAAATCAAATAGCCATAATATCCTAGAAAAAGAGGTTTTCCAGGAAGCCATGAATTGGGGGAAAAAAACATTTAACGAAGCTCCAAAAGATGTCAGTCCTCATTGCTTGCAAGGGTACTGGCAACTACCATGCCGCTAAGCTAAAAAAGGGGAGAGGATGGGACTATCTTTAGGCTAAAATATCAAGGAACCTCCTGTCTTACCTAAAACAAATATTTTCTCTTAAATATATCCGTGAAAGTTTGTTCTAGGTCTTTGACTAATTTTCAGAGTTCTGAAATGCTCATTTTTGTTGTTTTGCCATTTGTCCTTATTTTTGTGGGAGACTGAGTTCACTAAGTTCACTAAGTTCACCAATTGGTTCACTCTCCACCAGTCCAGAAGATAATCCCACCCACATGCTGACTGATTTAAGAGAATGGTGTGTGCACAACTGAAAACCTGATAGTTGTTTTGATTTATCACAATCACTTTGCATAGTATGTTATAGAAATTCAAAGTGGATGTGTACAGGGCCATTTTTCTTAACTCCTTCAACAAATATTTATGAAGTATCTACTAAATATCAAGAGATAAGACCATACTCCCACCCTCAACAAGGGTCAAGTCCACTTGCAGCAGAGGAAGTATCTATTGTTGAACATAAACTATTTATCACTATTATTAGTCATATCACTAGCATAGACAGTGTGTAAGGGAAGGAGAATTGTAGAATCTCCATTTAAAAGACTTCTTAAGTTTGAGTTGTGAAGGATAAATAAGACATCTCTAATTGGACCCAGTGCAGGAGAAATGTCTGATCTTTTTACCAAAGAGTTTAGAGAATGAAAGATCATAGTCAATAAATGATTACTGTTAAAGTTCTGATGGTTCCTGCCTATTTAGTGTAACCCAACTTAACACACTGAGAAATCAATATTTTTTTAAAGACTGAATAACTAAACCTCTACTTGACCAATATTTTAATTCCTGATGACAAAATCTTCATATAACTAAAGGAAACAGAAGTAACTTTGTCATTATGCCATAAACTTAAAAGTTTCATAATTATGAGATGGCTGACTGTGTTAGTTATGCTGTATAATCATAGTCAACTCTAGAGTTTGTCAGTGTATGAATCCCTGATTACTTCTGATAAGTCAAAACTGTTAATAAAACATATTAAACTCCTTAAAATGATTTTGTTTGAAAAATAAGGTGGGAGGAAGAAAAATAAGAAAATCAGCTTGGTTTTGACCTTCCACCACACACAATGTGAGCTGCTCTGGTTAATGAGGTCATTACTTAACTAGAAGAACAGCTTAAAGAAGTTCTTTGACCTTATAGAGCTGGAAAGACTTCACGTGGGAGTTGAAAATAAGACTTCAAAATCCAGATGTATCTCTGCCATCATCTCCCATGACATAGTGTGCACCTCATGGAAGAAAAGTGGATCCTCCAAACTGGCATTTTCACCAAAGATCCCTTTGGTAAAAGCAAATCAGAACACATGTTTCACAAGAACTGAAATTCGTGATGCAGTATTTTCAAAAGCTATCAGTGATACTACCCTCTCATCTCAAATGTATGAAACTAATTCTAAAGGAAAAGAGTTCCAAGGCCTGCCAGTGGCTGATAGTAAACAACACTGTACTATCATCATGTATAGGACAAAATTAGCATAGGTAGCGGGAAAAGTCCAAAGACAAAGAAAATGCTCAAACAAGCAACAAAATCTAAATCCATACAGATAGACCTTAAAGAATAACAGCAATTATATTCCCTATCAAAAATGTCAATAGTATATGTCACAGAAATAGAATAATACTAAAACTTATATGGAACCACAAAAGACCCTGGATAGCTACAGCAATCTTTAGAAAGGAAAACAAAGCTGGAGGTATCACAAGATATCAACTTCAAGACACAAAGCTATCAAGACAATATGGTACTAGCACAAAAATAGACACATAGATAAATGGAACAAAATAGAGAATCCAGAAATAAATGCATACTTGTGTGGTCAATCTACAGTACAAGGGCAAGAATATACAATGAGAAAAAGACAGTCTCTTCTAATAAATGGTGCTGGGAAAACTGGACAGCTAAAAGCAGAAGAATTAAAGTGGACCACCTTCTAATGCCTTTCACAAAAATAAATTCAAAATGGTTTAAAAACCTAAATATGAGACTGAGAAAATAAAACTTCTTTAAAAATGAAGTAGGCAGTAATGTCTTAGACAGCAGCCTTAGTAATATTTTTCTAAATACGTCTTCTGAGGTAAGGAAAACAAAAGCAAAAATAAACCATTGGGACTGCATCAAAATAAAAAGCTTATCCTGGTGTAATGTAAAGAATTATCGAGTCACTATTTTGTACACCTGAAATAAATATAACATTGAATATCAAATATACTTAAATTTTTAGAAAGGTAAAAGCACTTATTATGTGACATAACAATCTGTAGAGCGATTGCTCCAGAGTTGGTTAATTTAGTAACATAATCACATCATCAAGGACCTGAGTGGTCTCTACTTTGCCATTTTCAGAATGTTGCTTCCATCTACAAGTTTGTCACATGAAGATCATAAGATGGCTGCTATCGCTCTAGACATCAACCCAACAACCAGCCATATCCAAAGCCCATAAGGATATGTGACCATATCCAAAGTCACACAAATGTCTACCGGGGAGGGAAGACCACCACCTCCATACATGACTACACAGGTCCTACCTCACAACCCCAGAGAGGCAGACAAGTAAACCATAATGAGTAGCTACCTTATACAGACAATCATCTTTTGTAAACAGCTGTAATAATACTGTGCACAACTACAATAATATCTATGTGAGATTAAATAAATTCTGCTACAATGTTAAGCTTGCAGAAAACTTTAAGTGTTTTTTTTTTTTAAAGGGATAAAAATAATATGTAGAAGTTTTAAGTAAAAATAAAGGGTGAGTCTATGGCCATACAACCTCAAACATGCCTGATCCCATCTGATCTCAGAAGCTAAGCAGGGTTGGGCTTGGTTAGTATCAGGTTGAAAAAAATATATACAATAATTGGTGGTTTTCCTTTTCACATACTATTCCTGTTATTCAAAACCAACAATTTTAGTGCTTACTAATTTTCTTGCGTCCAGAAAGTATCTGAAAGTAAACATAATTGATTGTATAATTTCAACTTGTTTTCTTTTCCATAACTGTCATCCTGCATAGCATAAGATTAGAGGTTCCATTTTTTTTCTAACATGGCATTAAACCTATCTTTTAATTGTCACTCTTAAATCAAAAATAGCCCTAAATGTCAACTTATAAAAATTTGACAAGTTACTCCATTATTTGGATTGTTCTTAAAATGATCAATAGTGGTCTCTGTGAGAGAATACACATTTTCTCTCACAAAAACTAGCTTAAGGATCACAGCAAATCATTTTTTCACAGAAAATATTTCCATTCCTGCTGATATGTAATTTCAGTCATAGCCAACCCCAAGTATTTAAACTCAGAGGACATGCTGAAATAAATTGTTTATTAACTAAAGTGTATTAACAACCTTATCTACTCCTCCCCTAGATCATTAATTTGGCATTACTTCAAAAGGCAGAGGCACAGAGTCATTGGTGGCTTGTCCAGGACTTAATAAACACATTAACAGAGACAACCATGACCAACACTCCAACTTCATAAAGTCTAATTTTTATGACTGTTATTTAAGTGCACCCAGCCCTCGGTATGACTTGCCAATTTACTTAACGAGGATGATAACAATCATGCTGCAGTGTACTGAAATTAAGCTTAGGATCCAGGTTTTAGTCTTAGTAGACATTAATGCCACGATGTGTGAATTTCTGTCATGGATACTTGACATAGGATTCCCAACCCCTCCAAAGAGAATGAATTTCAATTCAGGGTTTGTGACTTGTTTGTTTGTTTTAAGCAGAAAAGCAATGTAAATGAGATGAGGGCCCACCCCTGTTTTGGAATATTGGCAAAGATCCCCAATCCATATGTAAAAAAAAAAAAAAAAAAAAAAAAAGAAAAAAGTAGACCATTCAGTAACAGAAAACCAGAGAAGAAAATTGCAGCAAATGACCCCAACCGGCATGTTAGTTCATTTTATCTTTCAGGACAGACCTTTTAGAAATACTTTTTTACTCAATATATGCTCCATTTCTCTCTCCACCAGCCCCTATTCTAAACATGTAATCTATCATTTTAAAAATAATGCTGCATTGAGAAACCTAAGAAAGTCTCTAGTATCTTAAAATAACTCTAACTGTGGCAATTGCCTGATTTTGAAAGGCCTTACTATACATTATTCTGTGCCACATAATAGCCACGTTGTTATATTGGTAAGTCTTTTCAAAGATTTAATGGCTTTTTCTAAAACATCATTCTCATTTCTCTGAGCCACCTGGGAAGAATGTACTTTTCCCAGTGCCTTACCCTTATGCCCCACCAAGAAACAAATAGCTTCTGTAGGGTCCCACCCAATTTAGAGCTCACCTTTCAGTGGGAATGCAAGACAGTTTCTACCTAACCCCCCTGTTTCAGAAGAAATTACTGATAATGTGTTCACATGTAAAGATAGAGAAGTTATAAAAAAAAAGTTCATAAGATGAAACCAAGAAAAACTGAGGACTTTGACCTGCTTTTAACCACACTAGCTCCAACATGTACTCCAGATCCAGAATCTTTTAACATCTTAGCAAATGAAATGCTTCATATACATCTACTAATTGAGTCCTGATGACAGGCATATAAAGATCAAAGTCAGGTATTTCAAAATTTGCTTTCTGATTGCTTGTCTTCCTTTCTAACATATTAATAACCAGAGTAATGTTTTCATGTGAGAGACAATTAAAAACACCAAGAAAAACAAATTATTATAGAAAAATTAATAGCTATGGAGCCAACTAAAATATGGTATCATCCTTGAGCAAGTGTTGAGTATTATAAAGAAAGAGCGAGTGAGAGAGACAGAATTCTTGGTGCTTGGTATCACATTCCTTTGATAGGCATGAGGTTAGTATCAACAGGTTCCATTTCTTTACCTGAGAGCCCAAATATACTCATTTTACAGTGAACCGACACTTACAGACTCCTAATACTGTAAAATCTGCTTACTCAATTTTAATATTTACAATCAACCTGTGGGAAAAGCGCAGCACACTTAATAACCACATCTGAAAATAGTAACTATACCTAGACCTCGAACACCATACTCAAAAACAAACTCCAGACAGAGAAGAGTTGACTATTCAAGATTTAAGGGACACCACTTATAAAATAAAAAACAAGTAGCAAACTGATGTGAATTATATTAAGAACTTCTTTAAATCAAAAAGATTGATAACTGAATAGAAAAGATAAACAAATGTTATGAAAAGGCAATATACAGCACAAATATAAAAGTGAAAAATTCTCAAATTTATTGGTAGTTATGGAAAGGTAAATTAAAACAATAATAAGACATTATTTTTGTTGTAGCAAGTTGGCAAAAACTAAGATGACCAATGATGTCTAATGTAAAGGAAAGATGTGGGGATCAGGCATTCTAACATACTATGGGTGGGAATGTCAGTTAGTAAAGCCCTCCCCAGAACAACATAGTGCTATCTAACACAATTTATAATATTTATGCCCTTTGCCTTTTATTTTTACATGTAGTAATCTATACCAAATATTGTTCCATGTGGTAAAAAACAGCATTAAAAAGATTTCATAACAGTAAAAATTGGAAAAAGCTTAACTGTCCCTTATATAGGTGAATGACTATATCAATTATGAGGCATTCATTCTGTATGCATTAACCTGAAGAGATATGCCTGAAATATTCTTGAACAAAAACAGTAACAGTGTAACAGTGCAATATATAATCAGATCACGTTTTTTAAGAACTAAACATCTGTATGGGTATATTCTAAAATAGAAATGTTTGCAAGCCGTAGTCATCATTTAAAAATGCAAATCATAATGCACTTGCTTTTAAAGATGCATAATTTATATATATATACACACACATATATACATATGTATGTATGTGAGTGGGTGTGTGTACACATTTGTATATAAACTGGAATGATATCCCCCAATCCAGGGTTACACTAGGTCAGTAAGGAGAACACAATGGAGGATCAGTTTTCAATAGAAGTGTCTTCGCTACTTTTTTGCATAATAAGTAAAAGGCAGAATCAATCTTAGCTTCAGGTATACAACAGTGATACATCTCTATGTTATGCTATGCTTATGAGTGTAGTTACCGTGTGTCACCATACAACACTATTATAATATAATTTGACTATATTCCTTAGGCTGTGCCTTTCATTCCTGCAGCTTTTTTATTCTACAACTGGAAGCTTGTATCTTCCACTCCCCTTCATCCATTTTGTCCATTCCCTACCTCCCTTCCCTTTGGCAATCATCAGTTTGTTCTCTGTATTTACAGGTCTGATTCTGCTTTTTCTTTGTTTATTCTTTTTTTTTTTTTTTTAGATTCCACATATGAGTGACATCATATATTATTATTATTCTTTCTTGGTTTAACTTCTTTCATGTAGCATTATACCCTCCAGGTCCATCTACATTGTCACAGATGGCAAAATCTGATTTTTTATAGCTGCATAATATTCCATTATATGTATATAGACATGTACAGAGATATATATCACATCTTCTTCATCCATCTGTCTATCAATAGATATTTGGACTGCTTTCATATCTTAGCTATTATAAATAATGCTGCAAGAACCATGGGGTACATATCTTTCTAAATTCATGCTCTCATGTTTGGGGGGTAAAATACCTATTAGTACAATTATTGAGTTACATAGCATTTCTATTTTTTTTAACTTTTTGACAAATCTTCCTTAACCAAGGAGGTGAAAGACCTGTACTCTGAAAATTATAGAACACTGATAAAAGAAATTCATCAGTGGTGACACAAATAACTGACACAAAGAACTGATGACACAAATAGGAAGACATTTTATGCTTATGAATTGGGACAAAATAGTTAAAATACCCATTCTATCCAAAGCAATCTAGAGATTCAATGCAGTCCCTATCAAAATACCAATAGGATTTTTCACAGAACTAGAACAAATAATACCAAAATTTTCATGGGACCACAAAAGACTCTGAATAGGCAAAGCCATCTTAAGAAAGAACAAAGCTAGAGATATTACAGCTCCATATTGCACGATATACTACAATCCTATACTAATCCAAACAGTATGGTACTGACACAAAAATATACACATGGAACATGAAAGAGAGCCCAGAAATAAATGCACCCTATATATGCTCGATTGTTCTATGACAAAGGGGCAAGAATATAAACTGGGGTAAAGAGTTTCTTCAACAAATGGTGCTGGGTGAACTAGATAGCTACATGCAAAAGAATGAGACACTTTCTTACATCATGCACAAAAAGAAACTCAAAATAGATTAAGTATCTAAATATGAGACCTGAAACCATAAAAATCTTACAAGAGAAAATAGGCAGTAATTTCTCGGACATTGACCATAGCAACATTTTTCTAGGTACATTTCCCAACACAAGGGAGACAAAAGCAAAAATAAATTAGAGACTACTTCAAAATAAAAAGCTTTTGTACAACAAAAGAAACCATGTACAAAACAAAAAGGCAACCTACTGAATGAGAAGATATTTGCAAATAGTATTTGATAAGGGATTAAATCTAAAATATCTGAAGAATTCATACAACTCAACACCCAAAAAAATAGGATTAAAAATGGTCAAAGGATCTAAATAGACATTTTTACCAGGACGATATATAGATGGACCACAGACACATAAGAAGATGTTCAACATGGCTAATCATCAGGGAAATGCAATTCAGAACTACAGTGAGATCACTTTACAACTATTAAAATGGCTAGACTCAAACAGATAAGAAGTAACTAATATTGGTGAGGATGTAAAGAAGAATATACTCCTCATAAGCTATTGGTGGGAGTATTAATTGGTACAGCAGAATGTATCTTTTAATGAGGAAATAAAGGTAAGGATCCTACCTCAACTCACAAATATCAATTATTATCAGTAAAAAAATAATAATAATATTGAAACACTAGCTCAGCAGAGGAAAATACCACAATAAAAAGCATAGTAACCAAGAAATAGATTTTATAAAATGGTTAACACAAAATGTTATAAAATTTGCTTTGTTAATTATTGAGCTTGAACTTCACTTTTGAATATTTTGTGCATAATTCATTTAATAATGAAATCTCTAACGGTGCTTTTCGAGTGCAGTGTGCACACTTCTACTCAGAACAGTCACCTTCTCCGTGTTTTCTAAAGTTTCAAGGAGTTCAAGTATTTCAAAGAATTTTAAACAAATGGACAAATCTATAACTGGCAGTTTTTAAAACAATGCCAAACTATAATATATTTTAATCTCAGGCTGTCTAGAAATGAACTTAAAGAATCATATTCCGCTAATATATAATTAAAGACAAGTCCTGTATCAGCCAGATAGGCCTGCTGTACTGAAGGCAGATGACTGTGAACTCTCCAAAGAGCTACAGTTTCATTCTCGTTGAGACTAAGAACATTACTCGTGTTATTGTACCTCATAGATATAACTGCATTTTCCAAATTGAAGGTTTATGACCACCCAGCATCAAACAAATCTATTGGCACCACTTCTCCATTTATTCACTTCAGGTCTCTGTCACATTTTAGTCATTCTCACAGTATTTCAAATTTTTTCATTATTATTTTACTTATTATGATTGTGATCAGTGAGCTTTGACTTTCTTACAGTAATTGTTTTGGGGGTATCACAAGCCATCTAAGGCAGTGAACTTCATTGATTAATGTTTGAGTTCTGACTGCTCCACTGACCAGCTGTTCTCCATCTCTCTCCCTCTCCTCAGGTCTCTCCATTACCTATGACACAACAATATTGAAATTCAGCCAATTAATAACTTCTAAGCGTTCACGTGAAAGAGAGAGTCCATTGGTGCAGCTAACTTCACAGTTATCCTATTTTAAGAAATTGCCATAGCCACCCCAGACTTCAGCAATCACCACCCTACCAGCCATCAGCATGAGCCAAGACCCTCCACCAGCAATACTGCAGAAATAAAGCATTTTTTAATCAAGGTATATACATTTTTAGATAAAATGCTATTGCACACTTAACGGACTAGAGTCCGGTGTAAACATAACTTTTATGTGCAGGAAGAAACCAGAAAATTCATCTCTCTTTATTGCAATATTCACTTCATTGCAGTAGTCTAAAACCCAACACGCAGTATCCCTGAAGTGGGCCTATACTACCTTGAGTTCTACTCAGACTGTGATCTGGGGAAAAGTTCTTAATATATCTCATTTAATTGTAGCATAATGAAAATGTCCTTTTGCTCTGATTCAGACATGAAATAGATCATAGTGATGAAAGTTATAATCCTGAACACTTCTGAGGCAGCCTTCTGCATTAAGAAAAATGTTTTCAATCCCATTTTAAAGATGAAACAACTTCAGTTGAAAGAAGAAATTACATAGAAAAATTAGTCTGAAAACCTAGTCTTTCTATAAGAGCACCAATTCCTCCCGTCTACCGTGTTATGTATTCTGTTTCTAATTCATTCTATAATAATATTCCTTGGCTATCTTACTTTAGCTCATAAAAGCATTAATAAAATTAGTTAATAATGAGGTAGTGCATAGAGACAGGCATTCAGTACCATCTATTTGAATTAATTATAACAATCAGAATTCTCCCTGTCCAGTCTTCTCAAATCCCTGAACCTAAGGTTCATATAATTCATTCTGAGCCTGTATCTTCTGTGTATATTTCTTTTAAGAGAATCTATAAGATGATTAGGACTATTACAAAGACTAACATTATCTTTCCTTTCATCTAAAAGTATGATGCATTTCCTCCCCTCCCTCATAACTTTTTCTTCAGTTCTTGAAAATAATCTGCTTGCATGCTAGATAATTTGACTTATGGTGCCCGATCAGAAAGGACAGGTTTGCTCATAAGTGGATACATACAAAAATCCCTCAAGCATGTTTTGGGTTTTTTTCCATTTTTCTTCTTTCAAGTTCTTATGTATTAAAAAAAATCTTTCCTTGGTAATTCTACATGGTTTAAATGCTTAAAACTCTAAAGAAATTCAAAGGCAGAAAACATTCTATTTCATATCAGATCAATAAGAAACCATCTAGCCTTGGGCTATAAAAAAGTCCATCGGGTTACCTATTCCACCCTTTTTTCTAACAGTCTAGAGTCTCTGAAGAATGATGGTCCTGACTTTTATTGCCTCATCTTCCTGTCTTCCAGAAGTGATTTTAATCAGCAGTTTCATTAAACAACAGGGGCAGCTAGAAACAATGGCATAAGGATAAAGAGACTAAAGCTGCTGAAATCTTGAGCACACTTACCCTGTCCTGAAATAGATCAGCATAGTACAGAGAAAGTTTAGGAGTTATGTCCATGTCCACTACAGAACTGAATTCAGCAAAACTTGCCTGCTCTTGAGTGCTATTTACTTTTGCTTTTACAGCTCAAAACCTGCCAGAATTAGGTTTTCCTGGAAATCAGACTGTGGCAATCATCATCTGGGCATTAGGAATCTTTGGTTATACACAGGATTTCCTGAAACGGAACCTGACCTTTATGTTCTTCAAATCACTGAAAGGTACCAGAGTATAGCTAACAAAAAAATAACTAAAAGTATTATAGTTATACTCTACCGCTAATTTTTTAGGTATTAAAAAAATGCAACCGAGTAAATTTAAAGATCAAATTGACTTTATTCAAGGATTTGTGAATCAAGCAGCATCCCATTTAGTAAACAGAAAGGACCCTCAAGGAGCTGTATGAAATTCAAGTCCTCCATAGGCCAAATGGTGGCAATGACCAAGAAAATCTAGATTATCTCACCTCTGGAGGATGAAAAGAGCCTATCACTTGGATTACCTCACTCGTGCTGACCAGTAAAGTACAGACTGACTGGTTAAGAGTACATTCCTGGGAGGCACCGCAACTGCATTTAGGCTAAGTATTAAGTCTTGGTTTGCTGATGTGGGTCTTACCACAAATGACTCCATTTGCAGACTGTTGTTTCTTTTCCAATACGTGGCATCTCTTTATATTATCCTTACCATAATTTCATGACATGAATATAGGAAATACCACTACCTATATACTTCACAGACAGATCTAGAGTTACATGAATAGTGAAAGAAGGTGTAAGCCCCAGTCTTCTTATTTCTTTTCCTCTTCACGATTTCTTTTTTATTCCCATATTACAACTCCTTGTTTGGGTTCCCATGTTTTTACAGCTCAGGGCAGGTCATGCAGTGTTAGAATGAGGAATTCCTTTTTTCAACAGAAAGTACTAAGTACAGATGAGTTCTGACTGAATTATTTACAGAACCAGCAAGATTCATTCACTTTTGTTTCCTGTGTGAACCTACAAGAATATCTGTATTTTTCTGCCTGTTGTAGGAGTTTCATTCTCTAACAGCAAGAGCCTGTGCCTTTTTACAAAATACAGTATACAGAGAAAATCCCAACCCTTCCTTCAAACAGTATCTTTCAAAAAATTTTTTGAAAATGTTATTTCTTGTCTATAGGCAATGAGATTGCACTAAAAATATATTGTTGACTTTCCATAGCAGACTCTCCATGGAAATAGAGACCAGATTTGTCCCTAAAGAGACTCCACTTCTATTTTGAGAAATAGAAGTTAAAGAGAAATCAAGACAGCAGCTTTTAAAAATCCACAGGATTAAATAATTCAAGTGAAAAAGAGATCTTATCTACTGCAAATTCCAATTAAACACATGGATTTCCACTTGGAGTCAGTGTACCTTTGAACATAGGTATTATCTGAATGAACACAAAAGGAAAATCTTTTACCTCTTCTTATACCCAGGAGCTGAAAACGTTTCGTTGAGAAGAGACTGGAATATATGCATATGCATATAAAATTTGGGGATTTACATTGCAATTAACTTTATTCTCTCCTATTTAAATAAAGAACCTAAACACTCCTCAGATTTCTTAGGTAGTACAGAAGAGCAGTCCTCTTACTATGTCAAAACCTATTCAGTTTTTAAGGTGAATTTAAATCTTTTGGATCACTTAAAGTGATAGGGAGGAGGATTTATTTGTACTATGAGCAAACTCTCATGTACATTTTAATGGCACCTTAGTGTTTTAGTTCTTTTGAATTATGTATTTGCCCATTCTAATCAAGTTATGTTGAGCCACTATAGCCCCTGCATTAACCGTGGCCTCCATAGACAGCAAGGCAGCTGTAGGTTTCATATACCTTCTAATCTATGCCATTATTAGAGTTACAGTCTGTTCCAGTAGATCTCCTTTTAGTTTTGACAGAAAACTCTCCCAGCCTTCTCCCTCTTCCCACCTCCCTCCATTTCCCTTCTAATCTTTACACATTCTTATTCAAATATTTCATCTGCCCCAAGTATCCCCATTAGTAAAGACTTAATGAAATTAATTATAAATGATAACTTGAAAAAAGGTCTTTTTCAAAAAAGGTAGCATTTTCTCTTTTAGCCCGAATTTAAAGAAAATCCACTCCTGTAACAGCATTTCTGGATTTTAGCAGTTCGTATTCCAGTTACTTTTAAAATTTAAAGAGAGAAATATTCATCTTTAATGAGATGGCATGGAAGCACTTCTATGTAATCAAAAAGAAATTCATTTGTAAATGTGGAACTTGTTTGACAGAAGAGAAAATTTTAACAAAGCAGGTTTGAACTGTTAAAAAACAAAAAACAGGGGAGGAAAAAAACAAACACCCAATCCTTCAGAACTGTTTTCTTAAAAATGCACATACTGCATTAACCGTGGGCTAAAACAAGACCTGAGCTCAGAGACTGAGAATACTAACTTACAGCTGTAGAGCTTATGGATGAAGTTCCACATTATTCTTTTAAAAAATTCACTCTGGGGGTCAGGAGACCTATTCCCATCCTCACCTTGCTTAAAAATCTCTGACAATGGGCAACTCTCTTCATTCAGCTGGCTCAGATTCTTAACAAAAAATGTGTCAGACATTCCTCTTTATATGGTTGCTTCTGACTCTGTCATTCTGATATTCATATACTGTGATGGATGTCCAATTGTCTTCAATTCTAATAAACCTATCGAATTAGATAACTGAGAATTAGATAACTGAAGTTCTGCTTAAAAAAAAAAAAAAGACAGTCTGTAAAAACCATTTAGAGCTCTAGAAGCAAATTTCAAAGTAGGAAAGACATGTTTAATATTGTTTTCTTCCAACTAGCCATTTCATTTATTAAGCAAGCACTCCTACAGGTAATCTGTTGAAGATACCAAGTTGAATAAAACACAATTCCTGCTCTTCATTGTGTCACGGTCCACTATTAAGAGAAATAGAAATGAAAAAGAAATTAAGGTGTTATGGAACCTGGCCTGGATCCTGGCAGAAGAACCAAGTGGCACTCGGGGACTTTGGAGGATCGGAGGTTTATTTAACACCAGTGGGCTCAGAGGAGGTTGTTCTCCAAAGATCTGAGCCCCAAGCACAAGCAGGGAGGGGAATTTGTACCCTTCTATTTCTGCAGACCTGGTACTTTCAGCACCTGGGAAACCAGGTAGGAAAGAAGAACCCGGAAGGGCATTGAGACAGGGACTGGATTCCCTTGCTGAGTTGGTCACCCCTCTTATAGTATAGTTTTTCCCTATCAAAGGCAACAATACGATAAAGTGCTGTAACCAAAGTATGAACCAGGAACAGAAATGAAACCATTTCTCTTCCCAGAAACAATATGGAAGGCTTTCTAGAAAAACTGGCAGTATTATATAACAATGGACTCTGGAGCTGGACAGTTGGGTTCAAATCACAGCCTACTATTTATGTGTTGGGTCACCTTGGATTAGTCCTTGAACCTCTCTGTGCCTCAGTTTTCTCTTCTGTAAAATGGAGGCAACAGCAGTACTTATCTCATAGAGTAGCTGTTTCACAATTAAATGATTAAAAATATGTATGAGTGCTTAGAACAGTAGTACCTTGTTCATACTAAGCACAGATAAGCATTAGGTCATATTATGATTATTTTGAAAAGTGACTACCTGTTGGCCAGAAAGAAAAGTATGACGGGGTATTTTGGGCAGAGAGAACAACATATATATGAAGTGGGTTTTTATATAAAGAAAAAGAATGGTGCATTCAGAAATTTCAAAGAATTCAACAAAACTAGAATAGTGGGTATACTGGAAGAGGGGGGAATGATGGAGCCAGAAGCACCAGGACTATATCATGATGACTTTATGCAACAGTGTTTTGAGCACTTGCAAATGAAAATTTTAAAAGGAAAGAAAATGTTTACCTGAGTTCCTGTGACAGTTCTTATAGGTGGAAAAAAATATAGTTTTTAGATGTAGGGATTTTTTAATCTATGTCCTAAACTTAGAACTAGATAACAATTTCAATGGCTTGCACTGATAAACACATGGTTAAATTGGTGGTTTCTGTTTTCTCAAACAGTAAAACCTAAATGATCAACTTTATGTTTTAGTATTGCTTCAAGGCTTCAGTTTTAAATCTCAGAAAATAAAAGTGTAAACAGTGGACATAACCTGCATTTATTTTCTCAAATATTTCATTCATCTTCCATTTTTATTTCCTATTCATTTAAGTTTCTTCCTATGAGAGTACATGTTAGCTACAGAAATACATAGCTTGGTATAACAATAGCTCTCAAAAAAATTGTATTAGGAAGAATTTAAACTTAGCAGAGATCATACATAATGATCTAGATACAGACCCTCTAAGAATTGTAGGTTTGGGGGGCACCTAGGTGGCTCAGTTGGCTAAGCACCTAACTCTTGGTTTCTGCTCAGGTGTAGATTACAGTGCCATGATCTTGGGGCTGTGAGGTAGAGCCCCACCTTGTGCTCAGCATGAAGCCTGCTCAGGATTCTCTCTCTCCCACTTCTTCTGCCCCTCCCCCTACTCTCATGCACATCCCTAGGCTTTCTTGTTCTCTTTCTAAAGAAAAAAAAAAAAAAATTCTGGGTTTTGGGATAGAATTGTGAGATTTGTTCTCTAATGTACTAGTTATCAATATGCCACATTTAGGGTAAGAATATATCACAATGAATTTTATCCAATTTTTATTTAGTCAAGAAATAAAAGCACCTCTCTAATACTCATGAAATATTCCAGGAATTCTTTTGATGCATCTAAAAAAATCTTCAAGCCATAAACAAAGATAAACTTTACTTGGAAAGTGGTTAAACACAAAATCAGTATTCTAGGGAAAAGAATAAAACTCAACTCTCTGTCCAAGTGTTTTGTGTGGAGGCTGAGAAAATTAAGGCCATCCCACCTCAAGTTTACCTGATGTGGGAAACAGAGGCAGAAGAAAATTAAAATTCCTTACCTACTGACAAGCCCTTGAAACAGACAGAGTGGCCCTCCCCTGGGGACTTAACTGCCCTCACCTTGAGGTTTTCTAAGGACAATCCTAGCCTGACCAACCCCCTACCCCAACAGGCCCGACCAGGATCCTGTAAGTCTACTTTAACAATTCCTTTATCTCTAAACCTCCAAGATAGTGTCGAGAATCATTCCCAAGTATATGGCCCACTGATATACATCTAAAGGGTTTCACAAGAAGATTTTTATTATTGGTAATAAATAACCTTTGTCCCAACAATAGCTAGACCCTCAAGGTCCTGGAGACCTTGCTTCCAAAATTCCTTAGAGACTTATGCCATCCCTAATCCCCTTTGTTCTCACCCACCACCACCGAGTCCACCCCTACTCTGCCTTTAAAAACTCTAACTGTAATCTGGTTCAGGGTCCAAGTCCCTATTCCACTGTGTCGGGTATACCTTGGCCCAAGCTTAATCTTGTCAAATAAACCCTCATGTGATTGCATTGGAGCTTGGCTTCTTGGTGGTCTCTTGGACATAACATTTTGGAATCTGAAGACCAAGAAGAAATATTAAATAATAAAAATTTCCTGAATATTTGAGATTGATGAAGTTCTAGAACCTAGGTGAGGTTCCGTGGGCTGAGGAGCGGGAAGCTGGCTGAAAACAAAGCAAAAGCTGGCACCTTGCACCCCCTCTCCACCCGCTCCCCTCAGTAATATGTGTAGCATTCCTCAGGCCGCCATAAGAAACAAAGAGTTAACTTGCAGATATCACAATCCTGCAAGACAGAAACTCCCTTGGTTTACAAATGTCCTAGAGATCTACAAACAAAGAAGTTACCTTATCAATAGCACAAATTTCCAGAGGCAAAATTTAACTCAGCTTCTCAGCTCTAAATAAAGTTAAATTTCTTCTAAACCCAAATCTCACTAATAAAGACAATTGATAGCAGAAATGTGAATGGCTTGCCAAAAGACAACACTGACCAAGCCGCAAGGCCTTGGGTTTCCCGGCACCTTGCAGGCCCTCGTTAGCATATGAAAGCTCCGTTGAAACCCCCCTTTTCCCTCACCTTCCCCCAACCGCAGGGTACATAACCTGCCATCCCTCACAACCCTGGGCAGCAGCTCTTCCTGCCCACGGGTCCTGTCCCCGTGCTTTAATAAGCCACCATTTTGCACCAAAGAGGTCTCAAGAATTCTTTCTTGGTCATAACTCTAGACCTCAGCCCACCGAACCTCACCTAGGTTCTAGAACTTCATCAAGATGATGCTACCTAGTTGATAAAAGTGGAGAATCCTGTTAGCAATCTGCAAAGAAGTCCTCTCATTAAAATAATACTTGAAAACAGATGTTCTTTGTTTGTATAAATGTATAAAATCCCTGTTGATAGATCACATCACTTGGAAAATTCATCGAGTCTATTGCCTTTCACCACATACTTTGCCAGAAAGCAGGGTCCCATTTACAAAAACTCTCCAGAAAATCCACAGTTGATAGAAGCTCTACAGTGGCACAAAGTATCTGTTTCACTAGTTTACTGCGTTCACAAAAAAATGCTTGCTATTTACCATTCTAAATGCCCTAGGTTATATGCTCACACAACCTCTGTCCTGGGCAAGATACGGTTCTCAAAATTTCTGAGATTACAGGGAAACATCTGAAAAGATATATATTGTTTGCCCCAGACCAGCAGTTCTCAAATACATTGATCTCAGGACTGATGAGGGAACTGAAAGCAAGCTGAAGGCAAAGCGGAAGCTCACAGCCCCACAAACCACGCCCCCCACCCTTGGGATATATGTGAAATTCCTCAGGCATTCCTGGCTGCCCTAAAGGAAAAACAAATAGTTAACTAGTAGAGATCACAGTCCTGCAAGACTTGTGAGTCTCCCTCAGTTTACTTATAAAAGCCTTAGCAATAGCTTTCAGAATGGAATGTAAATACAATTAAATGTCCTTATAATCTGCCTCTCATTGACAGATACTTGAAGCAAGCCAAGTATCTAAGGTTCCTCCAGGAAGTTCCCAACAATCTTCATGTTAATGCATTGCTAGAGGGAACAACCTTAACATGCCAATGGCAAGGCCTCTGATATCCTGTGTGTCTTCTTTAAGGTATGAAAATCCTTTTGAAACCTCCCTTTTCCCATACTTCCTCAACCCCATAGCATATAATCAGCCACCCCTCACAACCCCAGGGCAGCAGCTCTTTCTACCCAGGGATCCTGTCCCCGTGTTTTAATAAACCACCATTTTGCACCAAAGATGCCTCAAGAATTCTTTCTTGGTCGTTGGTTCCAGACATCACCCCACCAAACTTTACGTATATTACAAAACCCCATCAGGACCACTTTACATTCTTAATAATCACTAAAAATTTGGGGGTTTTATCTAAAATTTTGTGGGTTATAAATTGTGTTATATCTAAAAATTTTATGGGTTATATCTAGGATGTTCAAGGTTTTAAATATACTTCTTTAAAATTTTTTCAGAAATACTAATAGCCCTTATCTTTATGAAAAATACCTATTTTTGAAACCAAAATAGTGAGAAGGGTGACACACATTTTTACAAATGTATTTTTTAATAAAAGGCTTAACAGAAGACTATTGGTTTCTCATTCAATCTACTGAACTATGCTCTCTTGGTTGAAAGATATTAAGAAAACTCTACACAGCTACTTAGCTGAAAAGGGGAGGAGTATTTTAATAGCCATTTCAGATATACGTGAATATTACTTTTTTATACTACATCCCAACTTATCTTTAGTTTCTTAAAGTTTAGTTGCAATTTCAAATTTAGAGCCCTATCTATGATCTTTTCATTCTCTGTTAATATTAAAAATTGTTTATCTACTGTTTTCAATGGGTCCTTCATGCACACATGATTTTGTGTATCATGCTGCAAGGGCCTATTCAGCCAGAGTGGCCCCACCCTGGTTGAACTGCCATTTTGTTATAAAACTTAAATTGAAGTATGTATGTATCCCCCTCCTGCCAGGGAAACTTATTTAAAAGAAGTCTGGGAAACCAGTCCCAGGTAACAAAGTCCAAATACAAGGATGGGTCAGGCCAGGTGGAGGTATCCAATGAGTGGGGGCGCATACTGTCTCCTAGCTACCAAGGAGTATGGGCCCCGCCCTTTGGGTAGCTTTTGGGAGCCATTTCTGAACTAGATGATAGGCTGGTTCAAATGTCTATTAGGGTAAATTGTAATTCAGTTGGTCACCTAGCATCACCGTGGAGTCTCCTGTGTGTGTTACAATCTCATTGGCCACCTGTGAGTGGCCAGGCCCAACCACATGGCCTTTGCTCTATAAAAGTTAGTCTGGAAAGCAGGGAGGGGGTCGTCCTCTCTGTAGGGGCAGCCCCGACCAATCTGTTTGACAGTCGGTCTGATTCCTGATGCTTGGCACGAAATACAGCCTTGCTTGACCTTCGCTTTGTATCAGTCTCGTTCCTTTAATCACAGACCCATTATTGGGGTACCCAATTTTGGGGGGACCAACAATGCTTTGGTCATTTGGAAAATGACCATATACATATTTTCAAATGCTCACACTTTTGATTATAAAATATCAAATAATCATTTTTATTAATATTATCACTGATCTGCAGTATATATATTTATATATGTACACACAATGGAATATTCATAAAAAAGGAAGGAAACCTTGCCATTTGCAACAACATGGATGGGAACCAAAGACAATTATGATAAAAGGAATAAGTCAGTCAGAGAAAGACAAATGCCATCTGATTTTACTCATATGTGGAATTTAAGAAATAAATGAACAAAGGGAAGAAAAGGAGAGAGAGAGAGAGAGACAAATCAAAAAACAGACTCTTAACTACAGAGAACAAACTGATAGTTACCAGAGAGCAAGTGGGTGGTGAAGGGATCTGTTAAATAGGCACTGGGGATTAAAGAGTGCACTTGTGATGAGCACTGGGTGTTGTGTGGAAGTGTTTAATCACTATACTGTACACCTGAAACAAACAACACCATATGTTAACTAACTGGAATTCAAATTAAAACTTGAGAGAAGTATGCTTTACCATTCATCTCATCAAAAAAGTGCTTTAAGGTGCACCTGGGTGGCTCAGGTCTTGACTCCGGGGTCCTGGGATTGAGCCTGGCATGGGACTCTCTGCTCAGAGGGGAGCCTGCTTCCTTCTCTCTCTCTCTGCCTGCCTCTCTGCCTGCTTGTGATCTCTGTCCATCAAATATATAAATAAAACATTTAAAATTTAAAAAAAAAAAAACGCTTTATGGGGCACCTGGGTGGCTCAGTGGGTTAAAGCCTCTGCCTTCAGCTCAGGTCATGATCACAGGGTCCTGGGATTGAGCCCCACATCAGCTTTCTGTTCAGCAGGGAGGCTGCTTCCTCCTCTCTCTCTCTGCCTGCCTCTCTGCCTACTTGTGATCTCTGTCTGTCAAATAAATAAATAAAATCTTTATTGAAAAATGTGCTTTAAGTATTGGGAAACTTTGAAAATCACATTGGCAAAATTGTTTTCCCCAAAATTCTAATTTTCTTCCCAAAATTCTAATTTTCACTTGATATCTCAAATTTCCTCATTGGGAAAAACTGCTATGAATTGCTTACTAAAGAAACTTTTATTTTCATGAAAATGGCTATCTACCAAAAGCATGACTATGAATAACCATACTTTGTAGTTCTTTCAAGTGAAAATGGTGATCCCTGATAAATGGTATTTCAGCTTGCAACTCAATCACACAAGTGCTTTTTCTCAGACAACCATCATACTTCAGTATGTAACAGAAATGCTTCACACATCTGTTCCATTTGTAACACTTAAAAAAAATGTACTCGTGGATCAAAATTTAATATAATTAGTGTATGTTTTAACTGCTTCAGTTTTTTCTTTTAATCACCTATGTGTGGTGGTAGAAAATACAATTTAATACCAGTAGTTTTATTGTTCCTTTTGCACCAGAAGTGCACAATGAAAATGGCAAAGAGTATCTTATCATTAGTACTAGGTAGGCTTAACCTCACAAATCTTTGAAAAATGTCTCAGTGGCCCCAAAGGGTCTACAGACTACCATTTAGGAACAATCATCCTACCCTCATATTTTTTGCATGATTCACATGACCTCAAATCTCTCCTAGTGTTTCCCAGTATGTCTCCTGTTTATTTACAAAACCCATCAAACTTGAAAATGAGAGCAGCCTATCCTAGCTATCTCTGCTGCCTGAAATCCAGTTAATAGTTGACTGTACCCCACTCCAATTGCTAGCAAGTAGATCATCAAACTGATCAATAAATTAGTGGTTAGGGCTATGACACACTTACTTATGCAAAAACTATAAAACTAAACCATACTGAGAAAATGATGAAAATTTCTATTTCTGGTATATATCTGAAGCAACTGGAAGTAGAATCTCAAAGAACTGTTTGCATACCCACGTTCATGGCAGCCCTATTCATAATAGCCAGGGAGTGAAACCAACCCACCTGTCCATGCACTGAAGAACAGATAAACATAATGAGCTATATACATACAACGAAATATTAATCAGCCTTTAAAAGGAAGGAAATCCTATCATATGCTACAACATAGATAAACCTTGAAGACACTATTCTAAGTAAAAGGGAAAACAGAATACTAACATGCACACACAAAAAATACTGTATGATTCCACTTCAGAGAAACATCTAAAAGTAGTTCAATTCATTGCAATAGAAAGTAGAATGGCGGTTACCAGGAGCCACGTAAGAGGAATGGCAAGTTGTTTGGTGAATATAAAGTTTCCCATTTGTGGCCAACAGACACATGAAAAGGTGTTCCACATCACCTAGCATCAGGGAAATACAAATCAAAACCACAAGGAGATACCACCTCATACCAGTCAGAATGGCTAAAACTAACAAGTCAGGAAACAACAGATGTTAGCAAGGATGCAGAGAGAGGGGAACCTTATTACACTATTGATAGGAATGCAAGCTGGTGTAGCCATTCTGGAAAACAGTATGGAGGTTTCAAACCAGCAATTGTACCAGTGGGTATTTACCCCAAAGACACAAATGTAATGATCTGAAGGGGCCCCTGTGCCCCAAAGTTTTAGTAGCAATGTCCATAATAGCCAAACTACGGAAAGAGTCCAGATGTCCACTGACAGATAGAATAGATAAAAATATGGGGGGGTGTGTACGTAATACTACTCAGTCATAAATAAAATGAAATCTTGCCATTTGCAATGATATCATTGGAACTGGAGAGTATTATGCTAAGCAAAATAAGTCAATCAGAGAAAGTTAATCATATGGTGACACTCATATGTGGAATTTAAGAAACAAACAGAGGATCATAAGGGATGAGGGAAAAAATAGAACAGGATGAAATCAGAGAAGAAGACAAACCATAAGAGTCTTAATCATAGGAAGCAAACAGGATTGCTGGAGGGGAGGCAGGTGAGGGGATGGGGTAACTGAGTGATGGACATTAAGAAGGCCACGGGTTGTGATGAGCACTGAGTATAAGACTGACAAATCACTGACCTCTACCTCTGAAACTATTAATACATTATATTAATTGAATCTAAATTAAAAAATTAAAATTAAAAAAAAAACCTTCAGGGGCGCCTGGATGGCTCAGTGGGTTGAGCCTCTGCCTTCGGATCAGTTTGTGATCCAGGGTCCTGGGATCGAGCCCCGCGTTGGGCTCTCTGCTCAACGGGAAGCCTGCTTCCTCCTCTCTCTCTGTCTGCCTCTCTGCCTACTTGTGATCTCTCTCTGTCAAATAAATAATCTTTGAAAAAAAAAAAAACCTTCAGATTTCTAAGATGAAGAAGTTCTAGAGATCTGTTTCATCACATTGTAAGAATACTTTATAGTATTAAACTATTCACTAAAAAATTGTTTAGATGGTAATTTTTAGGTATTTCTAGCACTATAAAAAAATCAAGTCTATTTCTGTATACCAGCCATACACAAAATAATGCGCAGGGTTTCCATTTGCATCAAGTACTAAAGGAGGGCAAACTGATCGCAAGCCTTTAAGAATGTATACTTCTTTTATATTTATAAAATTTGTTTTTATTTATAAACATACAATTTTATTAAATTGTAAATTAAAATGCAGAAGCGATTATTGATAAGGTCTGAATCAAGGTTACTTTTAATGTAAGGAGAAGAGTTTACTGGTTCACAAACTCAGGAGTTTCTCTGTTAAAATTTCAAACTGACCCCAAACACAGAGAGCAAGGAGGGACCAAACAAAGGAGACCACTCCATGATGGTTGGTGGCAGGTTTAATAAGCAAGAGAACTTACCTATGAGGCTTCTCTTGGGCAACCGCAAAGATGATAGATTTCTGTATCCACCTACCAGAATCTTAAGAGATTATACAAAGGCCTGAATGACATTCAGTCATGTAACACACTGTTCTCTCAAGACCATGTCCTTGAAGATGGTTCTCAACATGGGAACAACAAACAGTACATACATTCCAAGGACAGCAAAAAGGGGTAAAGAGCATCTGACTGCCCCAGTTCAGCTCAAAGATCAACTAGTGGTCACACCCTCCTGCTGACATCTTCAGCAGGGCTGCAGCAGCACAGGACAGAAGAGTAGCTTCTGGTGATGCTCTATTTCCCCACATTTGTAGTAGAGACCAAAAAATTTATATTACATTGATTTGATAAGGGTACACCTTGTGTGAATGCATTTTTCTGCATGTGTGTTATTTTTTTTTTTTACCACAACAAAAATCATTTAAGAAAGAAACTGAGGTGCTGAGACCACATTAAGTTTTCTGTATGCACATAACTTCAGGTAGCCAAGCTGAAGAACTCAGGGCTCTAGACTCGAAGTCCCATTTTTGTAGCTACTTGTAGAAATAAAACTTGAGTCATGGACATTAGGTTCTGAAAGTATTAGACTTGGGAAAGATCATAACAACATGTAAGTAAAGATAATCTAAAACATAATTCACAGAAACCAGATAACAGCTCAGGCCAATAAGCACTGGCTGGACATATAAAATGTGCAGACCCTATACTAGACACTGAAAATAGAGAAATAAATAAGACATATTCCCAGCACTTGAGAGTTTTATAATACAGTCAATATGTCATTGTAACACAACATGGTCAGAATTATGACATAAACATGATGTGGAAGCACAGTTGGGAGATCCTAGCATATGTTTGAGTAGGAGGTCAAATTCGAAAGGTCGGGGGTTAGTGTCTCCTACTCTGTGATTCATAATTAGAATAAGTTGGGAAAGAGTGGGAAGAGTCTTCAAGCCAAGGAAGATAACAGCAGTAGAGCTGAAATAAAACCTGCAGTATTATGCACATTACAGGATCATGAAATGTATGGTGGTAAGTGGAGAAAAGGAAGCCAGAGGTAAGTAGAGGTCACATAGTGCAGGACCTCACAGGACATTTGAGATGATATAATTCTCCCTGCCTTGAACAGTTTACCATCTCATAGTCAACAAGCAACATCATGCCAACAACTAGCTATCAAGCCTTGAGTATGTCGTGTCTACTGACATTTCAACTAGATAGCTTCCAACATTAATTACTGGTATGTCATTTCAACTAGATAGATTCCAACATCAATTACTCGTAGAAGTGCTTCTAAAATTTTACTAAGCAGTGTCAAAGCTAGCTTTAAGTTTGTCATTAAAACACTTCCATTTCAAAACAAAACAAAAAAGCAATAAAGAGATCCATTCTATCCATCTCACAAAAAAATTCCAAGACTTAAATAAGGAACCACAAATGAAAATGTCTATCAACTGCTTTATTAATTGTAAGAATTACTAAATGCAAACCACAACTATGTGATGTTCAAAATGCCTCAGGCATAATGGCAGTATTTCTTGAGCTCTTACGCTATGCCAGATATTTTACCTATGTTCTCTCATTTAATCCTCAACAGTTTCTACAACTGGCCTTACTGCCTTCATTTTAAATATGAAGAATGAAAGGTTTGCCATATTAAAAAAATATAGCATACAAACTCCATAGCAAGGAGGTTGCAGAACTGATGTGAAGCAGGTCTGTCTGCCCTGAAGCTAATTTTCTTCTTGGGTTTCCAAAGTATTGGGATTCTCATGTAATGGAAAGAACACACTATTTCTCAAGAATTCATATACAAAATTTACATAAAATCTAGTATTTCTTTTCACAATGCTGTATAATGTTTGTTTCACTTTGCATGCTTAGAAAAATAAGAAAACAAGACAATAGCTTTCAGCGACTGAATTACTATTTGTCCAGAAATTATCTGTTCAGAATAAACGAAATTGTATTGACAACTGACCAAGATGTACCCAAAATGCTTTTAAAGCAGTCGTTCTAAGTTTATTCATGTGTTGAAGTAGACACCAGAATACTAACAAAAAGAACAGAGGAAGATAATACTAAGATGAAATGAGAAGCTCTTTAAAATGACAAACCACAAGACAGTCATAGACGCTAACAAATCCTGATTTCTCAAGGATTATTTCTGAGGAAGGAAAATGAAGATCATGAGGCCTTGGTTGTTATTACTGAACAATAAAACAAATAATCAAATAAAACAATCAAGATAATTTCAGTGATTATTCCCAGGAAATGTGACTGTCTGGTTCAGTCATTAATTTTCCCCTGTCTTTAAACCTTTGTTCCTATAAGGAAACCCCCCCACCACCACAAAAATGTTTTTCCACCCAGATCTAACAAACATTTAATTCTATGGTGAGCCTGTTAGTTTCCAAACCGGCTAAAGGCATGTAATGAGCACGACAGCAGGAAGAACAGTGAATGATGGGAGCCAGAGCTATGATACAGGAAATTCATGGAGCAGTTTAAACCTCAATGTAACAGCACTTCTCAAACTTGAGGGTCATCAGAGTCCCCTGCAGGGCTTGTTGAACTTATCCCTAGAGTTTTAGATTCAGTAGGTCCAAGTGGAGCCCAAAACCTTGCATTTCTATTACCTTCCCTGGTAATAAACTGAGAACACTGGTGCTTGTTACTAGAAGTGAAGTTGCCTGTATAACTGTAACCAATATCTAGATTCATTGTTGACAGAGGACTATCCTGCAGGTGCGTAGTGGGTAGTTAGTAAACAGACATTTTTAGTTATTTGCTAAATGGAAAACTAATCAAACCTTAACGACTGGTAAGGTTAACCGATATGGTTAGCCAGAATTCTAAGTTTGAATTTTTGCCATAATAATAAAAAAAAAATCATAGCATCTATTTAGAAATTGCTATTTTTTTCCTTTATTTAAGTAGGCTCCACCCCTAGTGTGCAGCCAATGCAGGGTTTGAACTCACAACCCTGATATCAAGATCTGAGCTGATATTAACAGTCAGATGCTTAACCAGCTAAACCACCCAGGTGTGTACATATTTTCCTTTGTACACTTTCATTTAATCTTCATTAAAAATCTAATACATGAAAGCAGTATTTTTACACTGCTTTGTTATCCCCAACTTATAATAACTGTGCTTAGAGAGATTCTATCTCTTGCCCAAGTTTACCCTGTTAGGAAGGGATGACAGCAAGCTTTGACCTAAACATTGTGCTTCCAGAGTTGGAACACATTGCTTTATATGTTATGGCCTCCTGAGTAAATGGCACTGTGTCTTTCAGCCACAAAATTATCATCTCAAAATCTAACCCAACATGTGAAACTCTTAAATCTAAAACCAAAACGTGAAATAATTTATGAGAGGACATATGTACAAGGTGGCAGAAGATACCAGAACTGCTGAACCATAAGAATGTGTCATGGTTAGGCCACTATGAATTTAAAAAGGGAAAGCTGAGTGTGTAGAAAATTTATCGAACTGATTTGGCCCTCCTTTGGTTGGGATCTTTTTAAGATTTTCTCCAGTTTCACTGAAATTTAAAATTCCATGTTAGATAGAACTTAAGCATGATAACAAAATTGTCCCTGAGCAGTGGATTTAGAAAATGTTCAGAGTATAGAAAGCTCAGTTATGTTCCAGATACTTCAAAGACAGCAGTGTTCAAGGGAAAAGTCAGAGTTATCAGCAAGTGGGTACAACACAAGGGCATGGCATCCAGTGCCAGACATAATCAGGAGTCCAGGCAACAGTCACTATTGTCAAGAAGATATCCACATATATTTTGTCAAGAAGATATCCACATATATTAAAGAGACAAAACAAAAATCAAGTACGTTTCATACACTCAACTTGCAAGTTATCTACTGTAGGACTAAATTTTCACACATATCTGTGGAAACTACTAAGATGGCAGAACCTAGAAAAAATGATACAGATCCCGACACTCTAAATTTGCAAGTAAAATAGTGAAAGGAAGTGCAAATGATCCAGAACCTTCTATGGAGTTGGAGTGCAAAAGGATTGCGATGGCAATCAGTATATCTGAAGGTCAAGTATTAAACTGAACTCAACTTCCCAATCTCCCAAATTTGAAATGAAATATTTTCCATATCCAATACATATAGAGAGTAATATACCCTAGAAGGCAATTACAAGAAGCAGGCTTGCAAAGATCTTAAATTTTTAGAAATAAACTCTTCATCTTGGCTTTGGAGTTAGAACAAAAGTAGGGGGTTTTTCCCCCTGGCTTAGAAAGAAAAGAAAAGCATTAAAAATTTTTTTCAATGATTTCTGTCACACACTTAGAAGCTCAGTCAAAAACCCCATCATGTCAAAATGATTGGGACTTACAAATACACATTTCTAGCCACAGCAAACTTTGTAAATTGTGATAAAAATAAATCTCCAGAGTATTTAAAAAATACTCCCACTTATACTATCATATACTAGTACTTACTTTTTTAAAAAACATTAAAAGATTTAGTTATTAAGGAGTAGAATTTCAAGTAAATGATTTTGGTCAAGACTATGAATAATTTATACTTATTGTTAAAAGCATTACAAAATTGCTTAGAATTCAATCAAACTTATAATCACCCCAAGATCTTCTGACATCAATGACTTGACTTAACCTAGGAAATTCTAAATGTCATAATAGAATATCAACTTGGTACTGTAACCTGAGAAGCTATACCATGGTTTTCCAGAATCACCTATAAGACCTCTCCTTCTAGGAAGATGGATTAAACATACTCTTCCCGATTTCCTAAGCCAAGTGAAACTAAAAACCCAAATAGTATTGATCAAAAGAATCAAACAAACAAAAGAAAATTCTGAAAGGTAAAGAGAAGGCAGAATGGCTAGTGACTTTTGAATCTCAAGGAATCAGACTGTACTTTGTTTCCTGGGTTTTCTTTGTTTCTCTTATCTACCAGGTTTGGCAAACAAAAAACTGTTCTACCTAGTCAAAGGACCAAGAGAGGTCTAGCAAAATTTCTTTTTCAATCTTTTAGCAATAACCACTCCATTTTAGCAAAATACAACAGAAAAAGATTCTGCCCCTCTTCTACCCCCCACCAAGAAAGACTTGGTGGGTAGCCTAGACTTCATCTCTTGTTAGACTGAGATGAGACACCCTCACCATACTCACTGGAATAATGAGAAAGCCAAGCAGGGACCCTATATTTATACCTTCACTGCCCTGTAACAAGGCATCCCAACCATCACCAAACCCTCCATCCCCTTCAGGGTGGTGTCACAAGAAGCTGAGGAAAAAGCCAAGACTTTCATCCCTTCCACACAGTAAGAGATCCCTCCTCCTGCAATGTCAATGGCAATCACATGAATAAGCAGAATCCTACCTCAACCCAGAAGTAATAAAAAGTCATCTAAGGTGGGTACCAATGGAAGCCAAATAGGAACCCGTATTTCTACCTTGCCTGACAATAATGAGACAGTTCTCTCGCTTTTCCTGTTAGAACAGTGTGAGAAGAAGCCAGACAAGACAGGTATAAATAAAATCTAGAGCCTCAAAATAAAATGCTTAAAATATATACTGAAAAATCACTTCTCATACCAACAACCAAGAAGATCTCAAACTGAATGAAAAAAAAAAAAGGCAATCAGCAAATGCCAATACCAAGGTGAAAGAGAAGTTAGAATTATCTGAAACACATTTTTTAAAAGATTCTATTTATTTCTTTAACAGATAGGGAGAGAGCACAAGTAGAGCACAAGGCACAGCAGCAGGCAGAGGGAAAGGAAGAAGCAGGCTCTCTGCTGAGCAGGGAAGCCTGATGCAGGGTTTGATCCCAGGATCATGACCTGAGCCAAAGGCAGCACTCAACTGACTGAGCCATCCAGGTGCCCCTTGAAATACATTTTATTTTTTATTTTATTTTTTGTTTTGTTTTTAAAGTTTTTTTTTTAAATTAATTTATTTGACGGACAAAGATAACAAGTAGGCAGAGAGGCATGCAGAGAGAGAGGAGGAAGCACGCTGCCAGCTGAGCAGAGAGCCCGATGTGGGGCTCTATCTCAGGACGCTGGGATCATGACCTGAGCCGAAGGCGGAGACTTTAACCCACTGAGCCACCCAGGTGCCCCCTGAAATACACTTTAAAACGACTATCACATGCAACTCTTATATGGAATATAAGGAATAGCACACAGGACCATTGGGGAAGGGAGGGAAAACTGAATGGGAAGAAATCAGAGAGGGAGACAAATCATGAGAGACTCTGGACTCCAGGAAACAAACAGAGGGTTAGAGAAGGGAGGGGGTTCAGGGGACGGGGTAAGTGGGTGATGGGTATGAAGGAGGGCATGTGTTGTGATGAACATGGGGTGTTATACACCACTAATGAATCACTGAACACTGTATCAAAAACTAATGATGTACTCTATGTTGGCTACATGAACATAATTTTAAAAATAAAAATAAAATAAAACAACTATTATAAAAATGACTCAATGTGGGATGCCTGGGTGGCTCAGTTGGTTAAGCGGCCGCCTTCGGCTCAGGTCATGATTCCAGCATCCTGGGATCAAGTCCCACATCTGGCTCCTTGCTCGGCGGGGAGCCTGCTTCTCCCTCTACCTCTGCCTGCCATTCTGTATGCCTGTGCTCACTCTCTCTGACAAATAAATAAATAAAATCTTTGAAAAAAAAAATGACTCAATGAATAATTGTGAAATATATTTCAAATACATGAAAGTCTCAGCAAAGAAACTAAAAGTTATAACAAAGAAACAGAAGACATAAAGAAGAACCTAATGGAAATTTTAGAACTGAAAAATACAGTAGCAAAAAAATTTCAATGGATAGGCTCAACAGCAGAATGGGAAGACCAGAGAAAGAAGAAGCTAGAAGGTAAATTAATAAAAATTACTCATTCTGAATAGAGAAAAAACAGACAGAGAAGTGAACACAGCCTTGGGGACCTATGGGACTATACCAAAAGATCTCTGCGTTCGTATAAACAAAATAGCAGAAAAAAATAGAAAAATGCATGACTGAACAAATAATTGAAGAAATAATGACAGAAACTCAAATTTGGTACAAGGCACCAGCCTAGAGATTCAAGAAGACCAAGTCAAACACGTGAACACTAAACAGCATAAAGTCCAAGAAATCCACCCAAGACACACCATAGTAAAAGGTGCTGAAAACTAAAGACAAAGAGAAAGCCTTGAAAGGTATGAGAAACGTAGTTCTACCTAAAAGGGAAAAGAGATTTTCAGATTTCCTACCAGAAACCATGGAAGCCAGAAGAAAGTGGCACAGCATCTTCAAGTGCTGAAAGAAATTAACTGTCAACTCAAAATCCATCTTCTAGCAAAAACTTCCTTTAGGAATGAAAAGGGAAATCAAGACAGTCTCCAATAAATGAAAACTAATAATTTATTGTCAGCAGACACACCCTCAAAGAATGGCTCAAAGTTCAGAAAGGAAACAAGAAGAGGTCTCAGAATCTCTGTACATGAAGAGAGTAACAGCCCAGAGGGCAGAAGCAAGAACCATCAGGTACTATTGCCAGGTCTGGAAACCTAACCTGCTAAATTTTCAAGTTACTTTGGCTGGTGACTCCTTTTTTCCTTCCATTTTCTCCCTTTTTAATGGATGTTTTTGAAATTGGTATTGTATTCTTGTCCCACCATTGTACTTCGGATGCAGATAGCTTGCTTTCTAGTTTCACAAGTCCACAGGACCCTCTACAGGCAGAGAGGAATTCTGCCCTAGGAGCATAATACTTAAGAGTCTCATCTACACCTAACTGAAATGAGTTAAATGGTGAGAGCTAGGATTTTGGGGCTGATAAGATTTAGATGACACTTTGGACTTGGAACAGATGATGTGATGGGTTTACACTTTTGAATATGCTAGGACAGGATGAATGTATTTTAGGTATGGGAAGATATGAATCATTTGGATATGGAGGACAGGGAACAGACAATTCCCATGAAGGAATGGGTCCTAAGTCATAAGAAATGCAGGTGACCTCCAAAAGGTGGAAAAGTCAAGGAAATATATTTTCCCCAAGAACCTCCAGAAAAAAATGCAGCCTTATTGATACCTCACAGTTTTTAGCCCAGTAAAATTGATTTCAAACCTCTGACCTCCAGAACTATAAGTTAATAAATTTGTGTTGTTTTCTTTTGGTCAATTTGTAATTTATTACAACAGCAATTAGAAACTAAAACAACCAGGAAGAAGTAAAGTGAGAAGCAAAAATATGGCATATTCTTTCTCTTCTAAAAGTTCCAAATTATGTTTGATGGATGAAACAAAAATTAGAAGACTGCTTGATGTGGTTTTCAATATATAGTAATTTTTTTCAGGTTATTATAAATAAGGGAAGCTAAACGGTATACAAGAAGTAAGGTGTCTATACTGCACTAGAACTGCTAAAATAACCAGCAGACTCTGATGAGTTACATATATATATAATCTTATACCTAGAGCAACCACTAAAAGACCTATATAAATAAACTTGAAAACACTATAGATAAATCAAAAGAGAATTCTAAAAAAAAATGCTCCAATAACTACATGAAGGAATAGAAAATGAGAAAGTAACTGTAAAGAATAAAGAGAAAATTAAAATTAAAATAGCAGACTTGAACCCTAACACATGAATAATTATATTAAATGTAAATTATGTAAATATACCAGTTAAAGACAGAAACTGACAAGGTGTATTAAAAACACGACCCAACTATACGCTATAATTCTCTAAACTGCACCAAATTTCTGCAGAAATTCACTTCATATATATGTATATAGACAAAGTACAAAAAAATGGAAAAACATGTAAAATGAAAATATCAAAAGAAAGCACAACTAGCTATATTAATATCAAATGAAGTAGACTTCAAAAGCAAAGGAAATTAGCAAAGAGAGTGATGTTACATAACAGTAAAGTGTCAGTCCACCAAGAAGACACAGCAATCTTAAATATGTATGCATCAAAGAATAGAGTTGTGAAATATGTGAAACAAAAACAAGTAGAACTGAAAGGAAGAAAGAGATAAATTCACAATTACAGTTGGAGATGTCAACACAGTGTCTTAACATTAAAAATACAAAAACAAAAAAAACCTTAGATATAATATTTTCAAGAATATAGAAAATATCAATACCAACCAGCAGTATCTAATGAACATTTACAGAACATTCCACCCAACAAAAACAAAATACACACTATTTTTCAGTGACCATGGTCCAAGATAGACCATGTAACCAGACATACAGTAAGCCTCACCAAATTTGTAAGGGTTGAAATCAAACAACATACGCTCTTTAACCATAATGAAATCAAATCAGAAATCAGTAACAGAATGACAACAGGAACACCTTGAAATGTTTGGAAACTAATGAATGCAACTATAAATAATCCACAAGTTAAAAGGAAGTCTCAAAGAACCTAAAAATATACATTGAACCTAATAAAAATACAACATATCAAACTTTGTGGGGCACCATTAAAATAGTACTGAAAGTCAAAAAAAATTTTTTAAAGGTTTTATTTATTTATTTGACAGACAGAGATCGCAAGTAGGCAGAGACACAGGCAGAGAGGAGGCAGAGAGGAGGAAGCAGGCCCCCTGCCGAGCAGAGAGCTTGAAGTGGGACTTGATCCAATGACCCTGAGATCATGACCTGAGCCGAAGGCAGAGGATCAACCCACTGAGCCACCCAGGCGCCCCAAAAGTCAAATTTATAAACTAAACACATCAGTGAGAAAATGAAACAAGTCTAATATCAACAGTCTAAACTCCTAACTTAAGAACTTAGAACAAACAAACAAACAAACAAAAAAGGCAAATTAAATTCAGAGCAAGCAGCAGTAAGGTAATCTGAAGAGCAGAAAGCAAAGAAATTTTAAAAACAAAAACAGAGAAAATTAAAGAAACAAAAATTGGATCCTTGAATAAGATCAATAAAATTGACAAACCTTTAGCAAGACTGACTAATAAATTAAAATGAAGATGCAAATTATGAATGTGAGGAGTAGAACAGGTAGTATCACTGTAGACCTTCAACACATCAAAAAGGGCATCTAAGGAAATACTACCAACAACTATATATGTAAATCTGGCAACTTAAATATAATGACGGATTTCTTTAAAAAAAAAAAATACAAACTACCACAACATACCTGATATGAAAGAGATCATTTGACTAATTTGTCCTGTAACAACTTCAGAAATTAAATTCAGAATTCAAATACTCACAAAAAAGAAATCTCCAGGACTAGGTGTTTTCACTGGAGAATTGTACCAGATGTTTAAGAAGAATTAACAACCAATGCTACACAATCTCTTTCAGATAATGGAAAAGAAGAAAACACTTCCCAATTCACATTAGGAAGCTAGTATTACCCTTATACCAATACAAAACAAAGAATACAGAAAGAAAAAAAAAGAGACTAAAAACCAGTATCTCTCAGGAGATAAATGCAAAATCCCTTAACATAACATTAGCAAATAGAAAGTAACACAATATTTAAAAAAATTAAACACTAAGTGGAGATTATAACAGGATGCAAGGTTGGGTCAGTATTTGAAAGATAATCAATATAATATAACATTTAAACAAGCTAGAGAAGAAAAATCCCAATGATCCTATAAATCAATGAAGAATAAGCATGTGATTGCAATGTTTTATATCAATTAGATCTCAGTTTTTAAAAAGAAAGAAAAGCATTTGGAAAAACTCAACACCCATTAATAATAAAAACTTTCAAAGAAATAGGAATAAAAGGGAACTTCTTCCAAGTGATAAAGAGCATGAACAAAAAGTCTTTAATAAGCATTATACTTAATGGTGCTAGACTAAATGCTTTCCCCTAAGATGCAGAAGAACATAAGGATGTCCACTCTCACAACTCTTCTTCACCATATACTGAAAGTTCTAGCCAATGAATTAAGGAAATAAAAAGCATACAGATTGGAGAGGAAAAAATAGGGGTGCCTATGTGGCTCAGTTGGTTAAGAGTCTGCTTTCGGCTGAGGTCATGATCCTAGGGTCCTGGGATCGACCCCTAGCTTGGCTCCCTGCTCAGAGGAAGTGGGTTTCTCCCTCTCTCAGCTTATGTTCTCTCTCAATCTCTCTCAATTAAACAATTAAGCAAATAAAATCTTTTAAAAAAAGGAAAGGAGAAAACAAAACTGTGCCTATCTGAAGATGGCTTGAGTGTACATATAAAATATATTAAGAAATCTACAAAATTTCTTAGAACAAATGAGTTCAGTAAGATCACAGGATACAAGATAGGATACAAAATTCAGTAGCATGTCTACATACTAGCAATGAACATGTAGACAACAAAATCAAAAATTCAATACCATTCACAATCACTAAAAAAAAAAAAATAACTGTATAGCTCTAACTAAACACAGTCTTGCACATTGAAAACTACTAAATGCTGGTGAAAGAACTCAATGAATATATAAATAGAGATAATGTGATCATGGATTGCAAGACCACATGTCATTTTTCTCCAAATTAATATATATTTATAGCAAGATATTTTTGTAAATATAGACTAAATTTATATATCAAGGCCAAAAAATTCCAACTACTAAAACAATTTTGAAAGACTAAAATGGAAGTAATCTGTGTGATTTCAAAATGTATGTAATTATAGCAATCCAGACTGTGTGATATTGTCAGAGGGACAGGCATAGATCATTAGAACAAAATAGAAAACTCAGAAATAGACCCACATAAACATATTCAATGATTGGCCAAAGTTCAATAGCAATTTAATGGAGCATAGATAGTCTTTTCCACAAACGATGCATAAGTAAGCCCCACATCCCCAAAAGCATCTTTTTTTTTTTTAATATTTTATTTATTTATTTTTTGATAGTGAGAAAGAGAGAGAGAGCACACACACAAGTAGGGGAAGCAGCAGGTAGAGGGAGAAGCAGGCCTTCTGCTGAGCAGGGAGCCCGATGCGGGGCTCGATCCCAGGACCCTGGAATCATGACCCGAGCTGAAGGCAGACACTTAATGACTGAGCCACCTAGGCGCCCCTCCCCAAAAGCATCTTAACCTAAGTCTCACCCCTTATACAAAAATGAACTCAAAATGGGCTAGCAACAAACATCAAAAGTAGGGCTATAAAACATTTAGGGAAAACATAGAAGAAACTGTTCAGAATCTAGTGTCAAGCAGTTATTAAATATAATGCCAAAAGCAAGATCAATAAAAGAAAAAGTTGAAAAGTTTGAATTCATCAAAATTAATAACATTTCCTTTGTGAAAGAGCCTAGAAAGAGGATGAAAAAAACAAGATATAGCCTGGGAGAAAATATGTGGAAACCAAGACTACTATATAAAACATATAAAGAACCTTCAAAATTCAACAGGAAAAGAACAATCCAAAAATGTGTCACTAAAGAAGACACACAGATGTCAAATAAGCATACGAAAACGTGCTCTACATCATATGTCATAAGGGAACTGCAAATTCAAACGAGATGCAACTACACATTAGAAAGGCAAAAATCTGAAACTCTACCAATACCAAACGCTGGTGAAAAGGTAAAGCAACAAGAACTCCTACCTTGCTGATGGGAATACAGAACTGGTACAGCCACTTTGGAAGATAATCTGGTGGCTTCTTACAAAACTAAACACACTGTTACCATGTACTCCATGGTATTCACCCAAGGAGGTAAAACCTTATGTCCACACAAAAACTCGCCCACAGATGTTTATAGCAACTTGATTCATAATGGCCGAAAGTTGGAAGCAAACAAGATACTCTTGGGCCCCTGGGTGGCTCATCTTAACCTAAGTCTCACCCCTTATACAAAAATGAACTCAAAATGGGCTAGCAACAAACATCAAAAGTAGGGCTATAAAACATTTAGGGAAAACATAGAAGAAACTGTTCAGAATCTAGTGTCAAGCAGTTATTAAATATAATGCCAAAAGCAAGATCAATAAAAGAAAAAGTTGAAAAGTTTGAATTCATCAAAATTAATAACATTTCCTTTGTGAAAGAGCCTAGAAAGAGGATGAAAAAAACAAGATATAGCCTGGGAGAAAATATGTGGAAACCAAGACTACTATATAAAACATATAAAGAACCTTCAAAATTCAACAGGAAAAGAACAATCCA
>NC_081563.1:68306872-68347878 GCF_022355385.1 Mustela nigripes | reverse complement strand
TGGCTCAGGTCATGATCCCAAGGTCCTGGGATCAAGCCCCACATCGGACTCTCTACTCAGCGGGGAGCCTGCTTCCCTTCCTCTCTCTCTCTGCCTGCCTCTCTGCCTACTTGTGATCTCTGTCTGTCAAATAAATAAATAAAATCTTTCAAAAAATAAATAAATTTAAATTAATTAAATTAAATTTAAAAAGATACTCTTCAGCAAGTGAATGGATAAACTGTGATACATCCAGACAATGGCATACTATTCAGCGCTAAAAATAAATAAATTAATTAATTTAATTTAATGAGCTATTACCTTACATTTTTATTACTAAGTGAAAGAAGCCAATCCAAAAAGGTTACATGCTCTATAATTCCAACTATGTAACATCCAGAAAAAGGCAAAACTATAGATGGTAAAAACATCAGTGTTTGCTGGGTGTAGAGGGTTAATGAGAGGGATGAATAGGCAGAGCACAGAGGATTTTTAGGACAGTAATAACATTTTATGATATTATAATGATAGATACAGGTCATTAGATATTTGTCCAAACCCATAGACTATATAACACTAAGAGTGAATAACAATGTAAACTACAGACTTAGTATATGATGATGTGTCAATGTAGGTTCAGTAGTTGTAACAAATTTACCACCCTGGTGGAGTATGTTGATTAGGGAAGGCTGTGATGGGTAGCTGCAGGGAGTTTACAGGAAATCTCTGTGCCTTTCTTTCAATTTTTCTGTAAACCTCAAACTACTCTAAAAACTCCAATTAGAAAATGGGCAAAAGAGATATTTCACCAAAGAGGATATGCAGATGATAAATTAACACAAGAAAAGGGATTCAATATCTAGTTGTTAGAAAATGCAAAATTAAAACCTCAGTGACTGGGGCATCCGGGTGGCTCAGTCATTAAGCGTCTGCTTTCAGCTTGGGTCACGATCCTAGGGTCCTGGGATTGAGCCCCTCATCAGGATCCCTGCTCGCCTTCTCAGTCTTCTAATCCCCCTGCTTGTGCTCTCGCTCGATCTCGCTCTCGCTCTCTGTCAGATAAATAAAAAAATTCTTAAAAACAAAACACCCAGCAACATGTCACTATACACCAAAGGCTAAAATTAAAAATTATGACAATACTCTAACCTACCAAAGATGCAAATAAACTGGGTCGCTCCTACATTGCTGGTGGGAACATAAAATGGTACCACCATTCTGGCAAAGTTTGGTAGTTTCTTTTAAAAACAAAAGAAAACCAACAAAACAAACCCAACTATCCTTGCAAATACCGTAATATAAAGCAACTGCACTCCTAGGCATTCATTTCAGAGAAATTAAGATTTATGTTCACACAAAAAACTTATACTAATGTTTAGAGCAGCTTTACTCATAATAGTTAAAACCTCAGAACAATCCAGATGCCCTTCAACGCATTAGTGATTAAACAAATTGTGGTACGTCCATACCATGGAACACCTCTCAATAAAAAGGAAAAAACTATTGTTATATGCAAGGCATGGATGAACCTCCAAAGAAATACAATGAGTTTTTTTTTCTTTTAATCTAAACTCAAAAGGAGCATAGTATATGGTTTCTTTATAGAACATTCTTGAAATGATGAAATTTTAAGAAGGGAACAGATTAGTGGATCCTAGAGGTTAAGGAAGGTTTGGGACCCCAGAGCACGTGGCTTTGAAAGGGCAACTTGAGGGATCCTTGTGGGGATGGAAAAGGGCTTTGTCTTGACCACATCAGTGATGAGGGAGCAGGAGGCTGGCTGAGGACAGAGCAAAAGCTGGCGCCTTGCACCCCCTCTCCACCCGCTCCCCTCCGTAATATGTGTGGCATTCCTCAGGCACCCCTGACTGCCAATAAAACAATAGTTAACTTCCAGAGATCACAATCCTGCAGGACAGGAATCTCCCTTGCTCTACAGATATCCTAGAGATCTACAAACAGGGAGGTTACCTTATCAATAGCACAAATTTCCAGAGGCAAATAACTCTCAGTTCCTCAAGCCCTAATGTCTCCCTCCCCATCATAAACGAAACTGGAGGAGGCTGAGGTAGAAGGGAATGTAAATGATAGCAGGATCATAACACCCCACCAAGAATCTCCCAACTATCTTGATGTTAATGGCTGACCTAAGACGACATTGATCAAGCCACAAGGGCAAGGCCTCCCAGCACCTTGTAGGCCCTCTTTAACATATGAAAACTCTGTTGTAACCTCCCATCCCTTCACCACCACCACTCCCAACGGCAAGGTATATAACCTGCCATCCCTCTCAACCCGGGGCAGCAGCTCTTCCTGCCCACGGGTCCTGTCCCCATGCTTTAATAAGCCACCATTTTGCACCAAAGAGGTCTCAAGAATTCTTTCTTGGTCATCGGCTCCGGACCTCAGCCCACCGAACCTCACCTAGGTTCTAGAACTTATCATCAGGGTTGGCATCCCAGTTGTCATATTGTTTTGCAAAATGTTCTCCAAAACTGGGGGAAACTGGGAAAAGATACGGAGGTTCTCTTTATTGTTTCTTACAAATGCATGTCAATCTAAAATTATCTCAAAATAAAAAGTCATGATCTTTTTAAAAGAATCCACTGGCGTGTTTTTAAAAATGCAGATTCTCAAGACCCCATCCCCAAAGGGGTTCATTCACTCAGTCTGGAATGGGATTTGATAATCTGTGTGGACCCCAGTGAGAGGAATAGTGAAGTCACCCTCAGATGTGATACACTAAGCCTCCAACCAAACTGCTTTCTGTAAGTCAGCATTGCTCCTATTAGTTGGAAGAACACCAAACAAACCATTAGGAATCAGATCTCCACATCCAGGCTCTGCTGTTACCAATAAATTGCTTTCCAATGTCCACACCACCTAACAAAGGACTTCCTCCACAGAGAACTAACTGCCTGAGGGTAGGGTGCTGACTGAAGGAATTGGATCTTGTACTCTTTCTCTTAGCAATGCACTGGGGAACATCACAGCTTACTGGGTGCTGAAAATGTGGAAAGCAAACCATCATCTCCTTTGTGAGTAAAATTTATCCAGAATTATAATTTAGCTACAAATGCTGTCTAGGTAACATAACAGAAAATTATGTTGTCACTCCCACATTTCAGTGAATTTTCACCTGCTCCTCCAAAGGAAAAATAAAATTACGTATTTCACAAAGTGAATTTCCCTTTCAGACATGGGTAATGAGAAGAGAGAACATATTCTAATCTTGTCAAACATTTAGGTGTAATTAGAGACAGACTACTTTATGAAACTGAATGTCAGTCTGATATGGAAGAACAAGGTCTATGTAGATAGAAAAAAACAAGACTCGAATGAGAATAATAGAGATTATCCTTATATTTGAAAAAAAAAATAGTAGTTACACACTAAGTTGTTTGCCTATCTTTCTGCTTTGGATTCTCTTAATATTGTAATTACCAAGTTCAGAATACAACTGTAGAAAAAATGATGGATATTATACTAGACTTCTGAATATTACCAGGATCCAGATTTCTCCCTCCCCAGGCCTAAAATTGGCTGCACTAATCAAAGGAAAATGGACTGATCAAGAGAAGGGAATGCATTACATTAAATAATGAATATACAAAACACATTTTGTTAGAGATTTTTTAAAAGAAAAAGCATAGCCATAAGACAATGCATATTTGGGAATAGTTTTCATTTTTCTTTTATAAAATTACAATGTGTTTTATCTATAGAATTAGACAACCATGACTCAGCCATAAAGAAGAACATGTCTTGGTCAGTCACACACTTAAGGAGAATTAAAAAGGAAGCAAGTGTTCAGCTTCAATATCCTTATCACAAGAGAAAAAGCAGCACAGGGGAGCAAGTTAGTATGGAGGACAATCACCAAGATCATGTAAGAAAAGGTTTGCATTATGGGCTAGAACTTTTTAAGATAAGTTATATCCATGAATTTTGAGAATTTGGAGGTCATGGTGTTGCTTTTCCTTAGCCAGGCCACATATAGCATGAATAAGCCAACATTTCATGAGTCAAATGGCTTTGTCTGTCCTGCTTGGCAACATCTCCTACCTAGAGATGGCAGAGCCAACTGTCCTGTCAGTTTCCATGGGCTGAGTTCGGTTGCTCCTTGCTGATATAGAGAGATATCTGACCGAGAAAAGAGGGAACAGATAGCATGGGGCAATGCTGCCCAACTTTCTTCACACCAAAGGACACTGAGACAATGCTAATATTTATATAGCACACTGAGGTAATTTGAAGGAGACTGAAGAGCCTCTACATTGGGCCTGATTAAAAAATCATTATACCTTCTTCATATAATTAAGGTAAGAAAAATAAAATACCAAGTTAAGGAAGGTATTTTATACAGAATTTTTATAAACTTCTAATTACAAACCCTTCAATGTCTTTAATGCTGCCATTTTAACCATTAAAAAAAAACTTAAATTAGCAAAATTATATGCATGCTGTAGTTTGAATGGTTTTATTCAATTCCTATTCAAGACTTGTTAATGATCTTTATAAATTTTTGATGGGTACCATCAGTGAGAAACTTTATTAGTTGATGATTGTTTCATATGTAGACAATTTTACTAGTAGATGATTTTTTAAAATGTGAATCCTTTTATGCAGCCATTCAAAACTTTAAACAGTTGACAGTATATTTAAAGAATTTAAGAACTCTTCCCATGACAAAGGTAACTGTGCAATTTCTTCTTTTTTTTTTTTAAAAAGATTTTATTTATTTATTTGACAGACAGAGATCACAAGTAGGCAGAGGGGCAGGCAGAGAGATGGGCAGGGAAGCAGGCTCCACGATGAGCAGAGAGCCCGATGCCGGGCTCAATCCAGGACCCTGGGATCATGACCCGAGCCAAAGACAGAGGCTTTAACCCACTGAGCCACCCAGGTGGCCCAACTGTGCAATTTCTTATAACAACATGAAGAGATTTAAGATTCAGCTGAACTTTTCATATCAACTATTTCAAAATAATGATGAAGGCTTGAACTGTAGAACACAGGTATTAGTAAAACAGTACACTATAATTAGTTTGGACACAACTAACAAGATCCAACCAGGGAGAACAGGCAGAAGTATGTGGTACATAACAAGAAAGTTCCTGGATTCCTGTCTGAAGGTATAGCCACAAGGAACCCCCGCTCAGGCTCCCAATGCCATCCCTAACACTAATGGGCATCATGTTTACCTGTACCCGTGGCCTGTGCATCTACAGTATGAGATCATCCAGGAGTGTGTGGACTTCATATGCATAACAGGCCACTGGACACTCTGCAGCAGGCTCCTGGAAGAGATACCGAAAGGGCAGGCATGTCCCAGTAGAGCACCCAGACCAAATGTGTACCTGAAGTCCTTCCTGATCCTCAGCAGATGTGGAGAAAGTGCTGGCAGAACATCTGCTCCTGGCCACCCTTTGAGAAGCCCTAAACCAGACTGTGCCCTCCAGAGACAGCTGCCTGAGTGTTTCCATTCATCCCAGCTTTTTGAGGGACGAGGGGATAAATATCTTATCATGCACCACAAACCTAGTAAGATGTTCTATGATATGGGGTAAAGAAAATTTAAAACAGGTCTAAGTTTATTCTCTCAGGATATGTTTACATGTACTGATGTCCACTGCTTATCTGCTCCCCTTTTAGTGTCTCACCTTTCTTCTGTCTAAAATGGAATGGCGGGTGGAGGGGGCAGGGGAACACCTGGATGGCTCAGTGGGTTAAGCCTCTGCCTTCAGCTCAGGTCATGATCTCCAGGTCCTGGGATCGAGCCCCATGTCAGGTTCTCTGCTTATTGGGGAGCCTGCTTCCTCCTCTATCTCTGCCTGCCTCTGCCTACTTTTGATCACTCTGTCAAATAAATAAAATCTTAAAAAAATAAATAAATAAAATGGAATGGGGCATCAGACCTAAATGGTTCCCAATAGCATGTTGTGAATGTCCAGTGAGCGTCCAATCTTGTAAATACAGAAAAGTTTCCAAATGAAACCCATCAACACAACATTCCCTCACTCACTAATTCAAGGGATATTTCTTAAGTAGATACTATGTGCCAGGAGGTATTTTAGGCACAAGGAATAAAATAATGAACAAAACACAAAATTTCTTCCCTCATTTAATTTCCATGGAGAAAGAAATTATGTTTAAATAATAAAGAAATTATACAGTATTGAAGTATAATATATGCTATGGAGAAAAATAAAAGAGCAGTAAGGATACAGACAGGTAGACTGGGGCAAAGTTGGGGGAGTTTTTAATTTTAAATACAATAGTTACAAGAAGCCTCACTGATTTCAAGCTTTATTACAAAGCTGTGATCACCAAGACAGCATGGTACTGGCACAAAAACAGATACATAGATCAGTGGAACAGAGTAGGGAGCCCAGATATGGACCCTCAACTCTATGGTCAAATAATCTTCAACAAAGCAGGAAAAAATATCCAGTAGGAAAAACAGTCTCTTCAATAAGTGGTGCTGGGAAATTTTAACAGATATATATATATGTATATACATATATATATATATATATATATGTATATGTATAAGAATGAAACTTTACCATTCTCTTATACCACACACAAAAATAAACTCAAAATGGATAAAAGACCTCAACATGAGGCAGAAATCTATGAAAATCCTAGAAGAGAACATAGGCAGTAACATCTTCAACATTAGCCACACCAACTCTTTCAAGACATGTCTCCAAAGGCAAAGGAAACTAAAGCAAAAATGAACTTTTGGGACCATCAAGATAAAAAGCTCCTGCACAGCAAAGGAAATAGTCAACAAAACAAAGAGGCAACCCATGGAATGGGAGAAGGTATTCACAAGTGACACTACAGACAAAGAGCGGATGTCTAAGATAAAGAACTTTTCAAACTCAACATTCAAAAAACAGATAATCGGGGTGCCTGGGTGGCTCAGTGGGTTAAAGCCTCTGCGCTTGGCTCAGGTCATGATCCCAAGGTCCTGAGATCTAGCCCTGCATCGGGCTCTCTGCTCAACGGGGAGCCTGCTTCCCCCCCTCTCTCTCTGCCTGCCTCTCTACCTACTTGTCTCTCTGTCAAATAAATAAAATCTTTTAAAATAAATAAATAAATAAATAAATAAATAAATAAATAACAAAAAAAAACAGATAATCATGTCAAAAAATGGGCAGAAGACATGAACAGATACTTCTCCAAAGAAGACATACAAATGGCTAACAGATACATGAAAAATGTTCATCGTCATCATCATTGGCCATCAGGAAGATTCAAATCAAAACCACATTCAGATACCATACCACCTTACACCAGTTAGAATGGCCAAAATTGGGGCGCCTGGGTGGCTCAGTGGATTAAGCCTCTGCCTTCGGCTCAGGTCATGATCTCAGGGTCCTGAGATCAAGCCCCGCATCGGGCTCTCTGCTCGGTAGGAAGCCAGCTTCCTCCTCTCTCTCTGCCTGCCTCTCTGCCTACTTGTGATCTCTCTCTGTCAAATGAATAAATTAAAAAAAAAAAAAAAAAAAGAATGGCCAAAATCAACAAGACAGTAAACGACAAGTGTTGGAGAGATGTGGAGAAAGGGAAACCCTCTTACAGTGATGGTGGGAATGCAAGTTAGTGCAGCCACTTTGGAAAACAGTATAGAGATTCCTTAAGAAATGAAAAATAGAGCTACCTATGACCCTGCAATTGTACTACTGGGTATTTACCCCAAATATATAGATGTAGTAAAAAGAAGGGCCATCTGTACCCCAAAGTTCATACCAGCAAAGGCCACAATCGCCAAACTGTGGAAAGAGCCAAGATGCCCTTCAACAGATGAATGGATAAAGAAGATATGGTCCATATATACAATGGAGTATTATGCCTCCATCATAAAGGATGAATACCCAACTTTTGTATCAACATAGATGGGACTGGAGGAGATTATGCTGAGTGAATAAGCAGAGAAAGTCCATTATCATATGGTTTCACTTACTTGTGGAGCACAAGGAATAATATGGAGGACATTGGGAGATGGAGAGGAGAAGAGGGTTGGGAGAAATTGGAAGGGGAGGCAAACCATGAGAGACCGTGGACTCTGAGAAACAAACTGAGGGTTTGGGAAGGGAGAGGAGTGGGAAGATAGGTGAGCCTGGTGGTGGGGAGTAAGAGGAGCACATATTGCATGGAGCACTGGGTGTGGTGCATGGACAATGAATCTTGGAACACTGAAAAAAAATAATAAAAAATAAAACAAAAAATAAATATATATAACAGGCCTTACTCAGAAGATGATGTTTGAACAAAGACTTGAAGGGCCTGGGGAAGCCAGCTTTGTGAATATCCAGGAGATGATTACAGAGAAAGAAACCACAGGACTCTGGGGTAAAAGTATGCAGGTTATTTCTAATTAACAGCAAGGGGCCATTGTTACTGAAGCAGAATGGGTAATAGGGAACGCAGTCAAGGATGAAGCTACATCTCCATGTAGGGTGTGGGGAGTAGATCCAGTGAAGCCTTAGAGGACGCTGGCTTCTGCTCTACATGAGAAGGATCCAGTGGAAGTAGTAAGGGAAAGAGAGACATGATTTAAATCTTAATAAGATCATTCCATTTATTTGCTCTGAGAATAAATCATAAGGAGACAGGGTAGAATCAGGGAGGCTATTGAATTTAGTAGCAGCTGAAAAACACAGCTCAGAAGTAATGATGGCTTGGACCATGGAAATAGCAGGGTAGAGGACATTAAATGATCAGATTCTGAATGTTTCCTATTCAAAATTTTCTATTAGATTAGATATAGGGGATAAGATAAGAGACAAGAGTGAAGGGCCACTCCAAGGTGTCTGAATTCAACAATTAAAACAAGAGTCACCTGCTGAAACACAGCAAAGCTTGAGAATTGATGACGTCCAACTCAAGACTTACTTTATAAAACTACAGTAATCCAAAAAGTATGGTATTGATTAAAAAATAGACAAATCATCACAGCAGTTCAGAGAGCCCAGAAATAGGCCCCTATCAATATATTCAAGTGACCTTTGACAAAGGAGGAAAGGCAATGTAATAAAACAAAGACACTCTCTTCAGCAAATGGTGCAAGATTCCCATGCAAAAACATGAATCTAGACACACACCTTAAACCCGTCACAAAAATAACTCAAAATGGATTACAGGTCCAAGTATAAACATCAGAAGTATAAAACTCCTAGAAGATAACATTGGAGAAAATCTAGATGACCTCTGGTATGGCGAGGACTTTTTAGATACAATACCAGTGACGTGATCCATCAAAGAAATGATTTATAGACTGGGCTTTTAGTAAAATGAAAAACTTCTACTCTGTGAAAGACAATATTAAAACAAACAGAAGTCAAGCTACAGACTGGGAGTAAATATTTACATAAAACACATCTGATAAAGGGCTGTTATTTAAAATATACAAAGAACTCTTAACATTCAACAATAAGAAAACAAACAAACCAATTAAAAAATGAGCCAAAGGCCCTAACAAACACCTCACCAGAGAAAACATACAGATAGCAGACAAGCATATGAAAACATGTTCAACATAATATGTCACCACAGAATTTCAAATTAAAATGACAGTGAGATACCACTACACACCTGTTACAATGGCTAAAATCCAGAACACGGACACCACCAAATGCTGATGAGGATGTAGAACAATAGGAACTTTCATAAATGGCTGGTGAGAATACAAAATGGTACAGCTACTTTGGAAGACAGTTTAGTGATTGCTTATAAAACTTAACATGCTCTTATCATATGATCCAGCAATTGTGCTTTTTGGTATTTGCCCAAGGCATTAAAAATTTATTTCCAGGGGTACCTGGATGACTCAGTTGGTTAATCCTCTGTCCTTGGCTCAGGTCATGATCCCACAGTCCTGGGATCAAACACATCAGTCTCCCTGTTCAATAGGGAGCTGCATCTCCCTCTGGCCTTCCCCCTGCTCATGTTCCCTCCCTCTCTCAAATAAATAAACAAAATCTTTAAATAAAATAAATAAAATTTTTTTTAAAAACTTATTTAAACTTTACTTTAAATTTTATTTTTTAAAAAAACTTATTAAAATCTGTACACAGATATTTATAACAGCCTTTTCATAATTGCCAAAACTTGGAAGCAACCAAGATGTCTTTCGGTAGGTAAACAGGTAAGTAAACTGTGATACATCAAGACAATAGAATATTATTCAGAGTTAAAAAGAAATGAACAATCAAGATGTGAAAAGATATGGAGAAACCTTCGGGGCACCTGGGTGGCTCAGCGGGTTGAAGCCTCTGCCTTTGGCTCAGGTCGTAATCCCAGGGTCATGGGATGGAGCCCCCAGTCAGGCTCTCTGCTCGGCAGGGAGCCTGCTTCCCTTCCTCTCTCTCTGCCTGCCTCTCTGCCTACTTGTGATCTCTGTCTGTCAAATAAATAAAAATAAAAACTTGGGAAAAAAAAAAAAAGATATGGAGAAAGCTTCAATGTATATTACCAAGTTAAAGAAGCCCATCTGAAAGGTTAGACACTGTAGAATTCCAACTGTATGACATTCTAGCTAAGGCAAAACTATAAAAACAGTAAAAGGATCAGTGGGTGCTGGGGAAGGGGCAGAGGAGAGGGAGGAAGAGATGAAAAAGCAGAACAAAGAATTTTTTTTTTTAAGATTTTATTTATTTATTTGACAGAGAGAGATCACAAGTAGGCAGAGATGCAGGCAGAGAGAGAGAGAGGAGGAAGCAGGCTCCCTGCTGAGCAGAGAGCCCGATGCGGGACTCGATCCCAGGACCCTGAGATCATGACCTGAGCCGAAGGCAGCGGCTTAACCCACTGAGCCACCCAGGCGCCCGCAGAACAAAGAATTTTTAGGGAAATGAAAATATTCTGTGATGTTATAATGATGGATATATGCGAATATGCATTTGTCTAAAATTACTGAAATTACAGCACTAAGAGTAAAATCTTACAGATTATTTTCACATGCCAATATAAGTTTATTCTTAGTAAAAAATGTGTAATTCAGGTAATAGGGGATGCTCTGCATGTAATGGGATAGGGAGTATATGGGAATCTCTATACCTTCCTCTCAATCTTATTGAAAACTTCAATCTGCTCTAAAAAAATAACATCTTAAGTTTTAAAAAAGGAGTTTTCATTTATTGAGGTGCAAAGCAGGTCTATGATCTGGAGATCAGTTTTGGAATGTTAAATTTGAAAAACATTACTATCCAAGCGGAAATGTTGAGTAGACGTATGTGTCTAGGGTTCAGGAAGAGGAGGGAGAACTGCATAAGTATCAATATATGAAACCTAGAGAATCTTTGTATTTTAAGATTTTATTTATTTATTTGGGAGAGAGAGAGAGGAGAGGGACAGAGAGAACACTAGTGAGGGGTTAGGTCAGAGGGAGAAGCAGATTCCCAGCTGAGCACATTACATGACAGAGGGCACAATCCCAGGATCCCGATTTCATGATCTGAGCTGAAGCCAGATGCTCAACCAACGGAACTATCCAGTCACCCCTAAAACCAAGAGAATCTTGCAACTAAAAGGTGATTTTTAGGAAAAGAAACAAAATAGTAATACAAAATGTCTAAATATATGTAAATCCATGAAGGCTAAGAAAAGGACCTAAAAAGAGTACTTAGGAACTGTCATTAACTCACCTTACATCCTGAGAAGTTTTTCTAAAATCCCGATCTAATTATGCTTCGACTATACACAAAATTCGTAAATGGCTCCCCAGACTGTAAGAATGAAGCCCACACTCCTTAGCACCACTTGTACCTTCATCATCACCTAGCACTTGCTTAATGGTTCATTCAGCCTCATTTCTTGCCACAACATTCCCACTACTTCCTCACCTCCATTAAAACTTTCTCCACCTGAAAGAGAACGACTTTTTAAAACCTGGTGTTTCCAGCTATCTGGTTTCCCATTCCCACTGTCTTACCCAAACTACCCTGCATTGCTTCTTCAGGTTTCTGATTATGTATCATTTCATACTTCAGTCTAACTGCCTTTTAACACACTAGAGGATAAACTCTGTGGAGGCAATGTATTTCTTTCTTGTGGCTGTCACAAAGTACCACAAACACGGTGGTTGACAACAGAAATATATTTTCCCACAGTCCATCAGAAAGGAGATCAGAAGTCAGCCAGGAGTTTCACTGGGCCGTCATCAAGGTGTTGCTGGGAACGTACTCCCTCTAGAGGTTCTGGGAAGAATAGTTCTCATGGCTTTTTCCCTTTCTGGAGACTGTCCTCCTTCTTTGGATCATAGCTGTGCATCATCACATCATCTTTCCCACACCTGCCTCCCTCATCCCACTGCCTCCTCCTCCTTCTCTCAAGCCCCCTCTGCTTTCCCCTTGTAAGGACACTTGTGAATGTCTTCAGATCCCACCCAGACAGATTCAGCATCATCGCCATAGCTCGAGCTCCTTAACTGCATCACATGGGGCTTGTAAGGTAACACAGTCCCAGGCTCCACGGCTGAGGACTAGTTCTCTTTGCAGGTCATTATTCAGCCTACCACAGTAAAGACTGCAAGGGTTTTTGCATATCCCCCTATCCCCAGTACTGACACTGTGTCTATTTCGTAGGTTTTCAGTTAACATTTGTAAATGAATGATTTTGGTGACTTTTTTTTATCACCTGAATACCTCATTAATCCTCCTGTTAGATATAATGAGAGAAAAATCATCATCTCCTATAAGCTTACTGTTGATCAACAAAAAGTTTTCATCTGAGCAAACACAGACTGTTCTTCTAGTGTCAAATTTGACAAAGTTTGTTAAACTGGGTCGGGGTGGGGAGGGGAACCCTTGGTCAGGTTACTGAGCTGAAATACAGAATAGGCCACTGGGGTTCTTATCAAATTTAAATCTTACTATGAACTCTTAATTGCTTCTCCAAAACTCAAATAATAAATCCTTCTGGGAAGACCAGTGCTTTCTGTGAGAATGGTTAATGAGGGTCAGTACGGGGGATGTAGTTACCAGGGGTTGAGTGAAGTCCTAGGAGTCCAGATCTGAAGGACACATGCAAGGCTTGATTTTCCCTGGCTTTATCATCCCTCAACACCTCCTTTCTGATTAAGTCCTGTCATGTTTTCTTCACAGAGCACAGTTCATTTAAAAGCTTAAATTTATGAGAAAACTATGTAACATAAAACAGAGCTAAGTGATTTTTTAAAAGGATGGAACTAAGGGCTTCAGTGGGCACATGACCACCCATAATAAAGACATTTCCCATTTTCCCTCCCAGTTAAGAGCAGTCAGGTGTCTATTTACTGGAAAATGGGATAGACGTGGAAGTTTTGTGTGCAACTTCTAATACATACTTTTAAATGAAGTAGGCATGCTCTTCTTTGCTCCCTCTTTCCTTATGACTGGCTCCAAAGTGAGCACAATTACTATAGCTCAAGCAGCTATCTTAGATCATGAGGCAGCAAGTTAAAACTATTGGAGCAACAAGATAAAAAGACCTGATCTAGATAAACGGGTATTTGCCATACCAACACTGGGTTACCTACCTCTGGAGTATTCCATGTTGGATAAAAATATGCTTCTACCTTATGTAAGCCACAGTGACTTTGACTTATCTATTACCTATAGCAGAACTTAATCCAATGTGATTCAGAATTTATGTACCTGGAGGTGGGTGCTGCAAATGATAAAACTTAAAAAAAATAAAAATAAAAATAAAAAACTAGGTGATGACTTAGTGCCTGTGATAGGCATCTAGTGACAAGGATCTAGATATTGTAGAATAAACCTAGTGACCCTTGTTACATGATGGCACAGCTTTTGGGCAAAATTCTTGATCCAGCTAAAATTCATTTACTTTGCAAAGCAAACCACTTGGTTTTTGAACCTGGAAATGTACAAAAGCTGTTTTAACAGCTTCCTCATTCACATGTCTGGTGACTGATGTTGGCAATTGGCCATGACCTCAACTAAGTAGGTCACCCAGAATACTATGCCTGACTTCTCCTTGTCGTGTGGACCTTCTCATAATAATTTTCCAATGAGTAAGTACCCTAGAGAGTCAGGTAGAAGCTTGATCACCTTCCATGACCTAGCCTTAGAAATCACATGGTACCATTCTTCCATACTCTATTGGTTGTGGCAGTCAAAACTCTCCAAGTTTCAAGTAGAGGGGACATAGGCTCTACTTCTTAATGGGAAAATAGCCAGGTCACATTGTAAGAACTGGTGAGATGGGAGACATTGTTACAGCCTTCATTGGAAAATACAAATCTGTAACTGACCTTCAAAATACAATTCCCCCAAAACGGCAGAAATATTAAGTGATGTACAAAAGTTCCAAAGCCTTCAAGAAGCATTTACTATCCACTGCCCTTAGAGGTATCCTTGGAAAAAAATCAATTTGAAAAAACTTTCCAGAAGCAAAGCCAGAACCCGAGAGGATAATGGCTAAGGGAGCTTCTCCCAAAGAACTAGATATCCAGGTGATTAATCAAGGAACTTAGCCCACACTCTTCCTGCTATAGGGGATTCAGAATTTCTAGAGTCCAGTGTCAAATAGATGTTTCCCATTCTCCCCATTTTTTGAGTCAGATTTTTATTGAAAATAGACTGTTCCTTCTTTACAACTTTATGTTAGGTAGCTTTCTGGCAGACAACTTATCTTTTAGTTTACCAATCTCCCGAACAGAGGAGTCATATCTATACCTGATGGAAAAGTTTGTCTATCTCCCAAAGATCCTGGACTTCGAAATGGAATTAATAATTTAATGGATTCAGGGCTGCCTTTCTAAGAAGGAATACAGTTTGACCAAATTTGTCTCCAACATTCATGTTCCTCTTTTTCATAGAAATGGCATCTTCCACTTTTAGCTAAGCACATGGCCCCATAGAAAATTGACTACATAACCCAGCATCCATTTTCTGTGTGTTGGTATGTAATGAAGTTCCAGACCATGGAAACATACTGTCTAACTTCCAGGAAGTGTCCTTAACGGGAGAAGACATGCTCTTCATGATTTTCTTCTCCTTCTTGCTCACTGGAAACCAATGTAATGTCTGGAATTCAAGTGGTCCTCTGAGGCCACGAGGCAATGTATACTAAGCTGGTAGAACAGCAAGAAAGAAGACCACTGTACCTTGAACACTCTTAAGCTTTCATACTAATCCTGAAATGCCTACCTCCAGATTCCTTTATGTGAGAGAAAAACACAACTTCTATTTGTTTCAAGCTGTTATTTTCAGATGCCTCTGATCCTCATAGCAAATCAAATTCTAACTAAGTAGCATATAGTTGAATGGGGGAATTATACAACAGTGTGAGGTAGGTTAAAATAAACATTAATTATTTAAAAACGTCTTATTCGCACAAAATGGAGCAACACAGATGTGATTCAGGGAAGTCCTCTGCCTACCCATAACGGCCAAAAATATACTTCAAAATACAAATCTGATTCTATAACTCCCCAGCTGAAAACTTCCTTGCCGTTTCCCATTGGATAAATCTCCTTAACCTGTGTGTTAAAAAAAATATAAAGTGGATCTCACATGTCACCTCCCTACTCCCGTCCTGGAGCACCCCTAAGCTCATTCACCTAACTTTAGAACTCAGTTTTCCCCTGATTTTAGTCATCATATTCCCTCCCACACCATACCCCTCCATCATCTCATCATCCCGATGACTGATCCTTCAGTTATCACATTTCCCTATTATACTTGCTCATTATGTCATGTAACTTTGTGGGATTTGATGTCAGTTTTCTCATGAAGCCATGTGATTTTATTTCTGTAGGCACATAATAAGTATCCATTTTCTCACACTAAACTGCATATTCCATGAGTCAGATAATATATTGATTTTAACTCATCAATGTACCCTCAGAGCATGGCATTTTGCCTTGCATATTGTAGGCTCTCAAATATCTATTGAATGAGTAATTTAGATGCTCAAGGCTGAGCCGAAAAGAATTTAAAAATTGATAGGTTCAGAATGAAATGAAAAACTGACAGAAAATTACAAAGTCACAGCAACATAAACATGGATGACAAATTCAGGGAAAAGAAAGGAAATCAGTGTGCTGCAAAGCATGGTTCTACACAATAAAAGAAACATGGTATAAAGTAGGCCTGAAGAAATATATAAACTAGGCATAGTAAAATTTTTGCAGAGGAAAAAATAGTTAATCATGAAAGGCAGGGGGAAAAAATGTTCTAAGTAAGCAACAAACAACACGCCACAGTATTACAATGTTAAGAAAAATTAGCACAGATTAGAAAAAGTCTGGGTTAATAGTTTTTTTGTGTGTGTCCCTTGTTACATACCAGGGATTCATAAACCACCTGCACACATTATCTTACATAAGCTGCACAATAACCCATGAGCAAGGTATGAATATCCATATTTTTAAATATTTTTTTAAGACTGTATTTATTTATTTCACAAAGAGATGGATCACAAGTAGGCAGAGAGGCAGGCAGGGTGGCGGAGGGGCGGGAGCAGGTTCCCTGCTGAGCAGAGAGCCCGATGCAGGACTTCATCCCAAGACCCTGAGATCATGACCTGAGCCGAAGGCAGAGGTTTAACCCACTGAACCACCCAGGCATCCCTGAATATCCATATTTTAAAGAGACCCAAAGAGACTCAAAGTGTAAGTAACAAAGCTTATATGTAGAATGCCAGAATTTGAACCCTAGTCCTTCTGAATTAAGGACCAATGTACTAATATCTAGGTTATATAGAGGATGACAGTTCAGAGGTGCCTGGATGGCTCAGTCAGTTAAGCATCCAACTCTTGATTTCAGCTCAGGTCATGATCTCAGGGTGTGAGATCAAGCCCCATGTCAGGCTCCACACTAGACATTGTGCCTTCTTAAAATTCTCTCTCTCTCTCTCTTCCCTATACCCCCTCTTTCTCCCCGTCTCTTAAAAAAAAGAAAAAAAAAAGTTCATCTGGCTCTGAGGAATAAGTGGGAATTACAAAAGCAGAGGAAAAGTACAGAAAACAACCAAATAAGGAGTACAGTGTAAATCAAAACAGAGAAGAAAATCAAGGTATGATGAACAGATAGCTTAGTCTAGCCATAGCTACAGAGTCCCGATAGTAGTAGAGTACAAGATGAATTTGGGGATAGAGCTCAGATCAAACTGGGGAGAGCCTTTGATAGCAGACCAAGGTATTTTTTGACTTTTATCTTGTGGGCAACTGGAAGTTACTCAAGAATCCTGAGTTGGCAAAGCAAAATGAAAATGGTGGTCTTGTTTGATTGAAGTGGAGAAAGAGGAGAGACAGACTCACATAGTTAAACTTAACATACTTGAGATTTTAAAAATGTCAAAACTAAAAAGAATTTTATGGATCACTTAGTACCAGACCTCATTTTATGTAGGAAGAAACTGTAACCCAGACAACTTAAATGACTTCCCAAAAATTGGTAGAATTACTAAGACTTGGTTTTCTATTATTTCCACTAAGACAAAGGTACAGAAACATGAGAAACCAGAATCAAAATAACTCTCAGGTTTGAGTCAGAACAACTTTGAAAATGATGGCATTTTATCTCAAATAAGATATTTGAGAAATGGTCCTTGTGGCAGATTCTATCGGCCTTAACTTTTCTCCACCACCTGGAATTCATGCTTTCCCTCGAGTGTGGGCTGACCTAACAGACTTCAATACAGCAAAGGTGATGGAATAGCACTTCCAAGATCAGATTATAAGAGATGTGATTATAAGAGACTGTAAATTCTAATTTGTTGGCTGAAGCTCTCCCTTGCTGGCTCTGATGAAGTAAGAAGCTGCCATGCTTCACACTAACCCATTGAGATGTCCACATGGCGAGAAGTTGAAATTGGCCCCTGGTCAATAGCCAGGCAAAGGAGTAAGGTCCTTGGCTCAACAGCCTCCAGATGCTGAATCCTGCCAGGAAGCATATATTCTCTGATGCAAAGCCTTCCCACACTGAACCTTCAAATGAAATGCCAGTCCTGACCAGTTATTTCATTGCAGTATGTGAGAGACCCTAGAACCAGAAATCCAGCTACACAGCACCCAAATTCCTGGCACACAGATATGGTGAGTTATAAATGTGGGTTGTTTTAAGCCACTAAGTTTGTGATAATTTGCCAAGCAGCAATACATAACTAATACAGTACTGAGAAAGGTGAAATTGGATTTGAGGCAATGAGGAATCAACTGTTGTTTTGTAGCGCTCCAGGGAATGAATCCCTGTTTCTGAGGGCTATAAATTAGTCAACAGTGAAAAACTGATAGAATGAGTATAAAAATTTCAACCAAGATATTTAGCAGTGAAAAAAGAAAAAGGAAATTATTCACACTGAAAATGGAGAGAAAAGGCTTTACAAGAAATTCAGAGAAATAAATATAGGATACTGTTTGGAAACAGAGTTTCTCTAGAGAAACAAAAATGTGTAGCAACACAAAGTAGACATTGGCAGTAAGGTGGAAAGAAAAGAGAATAAGTGATTAAAACCACTGCGTTAAGCACAGCTTGGAAAACCTCAGGGAAAATTCAGCAACTCTGGAATTTTCACTCTCAGTGCTTTTCACTTTCAGCACTATCTAATCAATTAAAGGGTAGCTTCAACACTCAGGCTATCCCTGGAGAATAATAAACCATATGAGTATTATTATTTTTAAATACTTACGTCCCCAATTTGGGAGAATATAACTAGAAACTTACAAAACCCTTTGAAGGCACTTCTCCATTTTACATTCAATTTTTCTAATTTTGCTTTAAACAAAGTTGAGTTTAATTCAAATATTCCTTTCTTAAGAGCAAATTTTAATATTCTAGTAGTTACACATGAAATTTTATTTTCCCTCATGAAATAGAATTCCAGTGAACGACTCTACTCTTTCTCCACCTGGTAATTTGGGTTTCTGCACAGAGGAAAATGCCAAAATATAACTGACAACCTAAGACAAAGTATTTTTAAAAACCATACTCCTTTTAATTCAGGGTTTATAAGGCTTCTAAAGAGTCCACTTTCTAAAAAGAGGAGAGGAATTCTACACAGGTAGGTATGAAATATTTAAACAGTAAGCTACCACCTATCCCAAAACAACAAAAGGAATCTTATTAATGTCCCACAGAAACTATATTAGGAAGGGAAGACTATTTCCCTATCCTAACCCACTAACAAAACAAAGAAGTGGCACAGTGCATAGAGAAACCATTTCTCAAGTGATTTTCAGGCATTTAGAAGGCAACGTGTTTTAAAAAGGCTAACATGTGCAGTAGAGAAGAATGTGTAATCTGTTGCTTTGGGATGGAATGTTTTGAATATATCTGTAATGTCCATCTGGTCCAGTGTGTCGTTTAAGACCTTTATTTCCTTGTTGATCTTTTGCTTGGATGATCTGACCATTTCAGTGATGGGGGTGTTAAAGTCCCCTACTATTATTGTTTTATTGTTGATGTGTTCCTTTGATTTTGTTATTAAGTCGTTTATATACTTGGCTGTTCTCCTGTTAGGAGTATAGATATTTAAAATTGTTAGATCTTCTTGTTGGACAGACCCTTTGAGTATGATATAGTGTCCTTCCTCATCTCTTATTGTAGTCTTTGGCTTAAAATCTAATTTATCTGATTATAAGGGTTGCCCCCCCCCAGCTTTCTTTTGATGTCCATTAGCATGGTAAATTGTATTCCACCCCTTCACTTTCAATCTGGAGGTGTCTTTGGGTCTAAAATGAGTTTCATGTAGACAACATATTGATGGGTCTATTTTTTTTTTTATTCATTCTGATACCCTGTGTCTTTTGAATGGGACCTTTAGCCCATTTACATTCAGGGTAACTATTGAGAGATATTAATTTAGTGTCATTGTATTACCTGTAAGGTGACTGTTAACTGTATGTTGTCTCTCTTCCTTTCAGGTCTGTTACTTTTAGGCTCTCTCTTTGCTTAGAGGACCCCTTTCAATATTTCCTGTAGGGCTGGTTTGGTGTTTACAAATCTTTTAATTTTTGTTTGTCCTGGAAGCTTTTTATCTCTCCTCCTATTTTCAATAATAGCCTACCTGGATATAGTAGACCCCGAATAGCCAGAGGAATGTTGAAAAAAAGCCAAAGTTGGTGGTATCACAATTCCAGAATTCAAGCTCTATTACAAAGCTGTCATCATCAAGACAGCATGGTACTGACACAAAAACAGACACAAAGATCAATGGAACAGAATAGACAGCCCAGAAATGGACCCTCAACTCTATGGTCCACTAATCTTTGACAAAGAAGGAAAGAATGTCCAATGGAAAAAAGACAGTCTCTTCAACAAATGGTGTTGGGAAAGTTGGACAGCCACATGCATAAAAATGAAACTGGTCCATTTCCTTACACCACACACGAAAATAGACTCAAAATGGACGAAGGACCTCAATGTGAGAAATGAATTCATCAAAATCCTTGAGGAGAACACAGGCAGCAACCTCTTCAACCTCAGCCACAGCAACTTCTTTCTAGGAACATCGCCAATAGCAAGGGAAGCAAGGGCAAAAATGAACTATTGAGACTTCGTCAAGATCAAAAGCTTTTACTCAGCAAAGGAAATAGTTAATAAAACCAAAAGACAACTGACAGAATGGGAGAAGATATTTGCAAACAACATATCAGATAAAGGGCTAGTATCCAAAATCTATAAAGAACTTACCAAACTCAACACTCAAAGAATAATCTAATCAAGAAATGGGCAGAGGATTTCTGCATGAACAGACATTTCTGCAAAGAAGACATCCAGATGGCTAACAGACACATGAAAAAGTGCTCCACATCACTTGGCATCAGGGAAATAGAAATCAAAACCACAATGAGATACCACCTCACACCAGTCAGTATGGCTAAAATTAACAAACTGGGAAATGTGGAGAAAGGGGAACCCTCCTACACTATTGACGGGAATGCAAGCTGGTGCAGCCACTCTGGAAAACAGCATAGAGGTTCCTCAAAATTTTGAAAATAGAGCTATCCTATGACCCAGCAATCACACTACTGGGTATTTACCCTAAAGATACAAACGTAGTGATCCAAAGGGACACATGTACCCAACTGTTTATAGCAGCAATGTCCACAATAGCCAAAGTATGGAAAGAACCTAGAGGTCCATCAACAGATGAATGGATAACGAAGATGTGGTATATATACACAATGGAATACTATGCAGCCATCAAAAGAAATGAAATCTTGCCATTTGCAATGACATGGATGGAACTAGAGGGCATTATGCAGAGTGAAGTAAGTCAATCAGGGAAAGACAATTATCATATGATCTACCTGATATTAGGCATTTGAGAGGTAGGGTGGGGAGCTTGGGGGTTAGGGAAGGGAAAAAATGAAACAAGGTAGGATCAGGAGGGAGACAAACCACAAGAGACTCTTAATCTCACAAAACAAACTGAGGGTTGCTGGGGGGAGCAGAGGGATGGAGAGGGTGGTTGGGTTATGGATGTTGGGGAGGGTATGTGATATGGTGAGTGCTGTGAAATGTGTAAGCCTGATGATTCACAGACCTGTACCCCTGGGGCAAATAATACATTATATGTTAATAAAAATAATTAATAAAAAAAAGATACTGGAAATAAAACTGCTCTCTGAGTTAAAAAAAAAAAAAAAGGCCAACATGACCTCATTCCAGCAAAGCCCTTTATTTATGTAAGAACTGTAAATGTGACAAGTGCAAGGATCTCATCTATCCTATTCATCCACTTGCACTACCCAGGATAGCCATTTAGGAAATATTTCTGAGTGAATAAATGTCTAACAAGGATAGTAATAGAGAAACAAAAAGACTATAGCTGATGTAAATACTTAAGATAATACAGCCAGATACTTTGAGAATTATCTATATTCTGAATATCTATATTCAGACTGAGAACCTTAATGAATAAGTAAGCAACATTGTCAGTGTAGACAATGAATGTTATAAAAAGTTCATGAAAACCAAGGACTGATCAGTCCATATACAGGACCAGAACAATGCAAATGATGGGCTGGGTAAGATGAGAACTGAGACAATTCCCACCTGGTGGGGTTTCATCAGTTCTTTGTGCTACATGCTTGGAAGGTAGTTTTTGAACCACAAAATATCATTTTTGTAATTTCTTATACATGTGGTATTTATTTTATATACAAATAACATGTATTTTGTGTTTATTTATATCCAACCCCATTCCAGAATATGGGTTATCATTCTCAATTTTTGCTGTAATTATAAAGTCCTAAATTAAAGTACCTCTTCAAGATCAAGGGCGTACTAAGCTTCACTTTAGAGAACATAGTTGAGCCAAGAGGACAGGACGATTAATGGCCTTCAAGAGTCTGATGCTACTTATAAAAAGGGTGCTTAAATAACCTTGTTCCTGCCTACTTTTCAGCATACCATACACTGTTCCACAGTAGATATGGGGGTCAGAGTAGCTGTTGCAATTATTTTAGCACTACCGTAAATTTAGAATGATCTCTCAACTTCAAAGCTGAAATGCCCAAATGTAGTCTAAAGTACTATATCAGTCAGGATTCTCCTGAGAAGCACAACTAAGAGGACATATTTGGAGAATCTAGCATCTGTAGTGCAGGCCAGCAGGCTGGAAACACAGGCAGGATTTCTATATTATAATCTTGAGGCAGAATTCCTTCTCCTCTTGGAAACCTGTTATTGCTCCTAAGATTTTCAACAAATTGGATAAGTCCCACTCACATTATAGAAGGTAATCTCCATTACTTAAAGTCAACTTCTAATAGATGCTAATTACATCTACAAAATACTTTCACAACATCAAGACTAGTGGCATAACATATAACTGGGCACCATAGACCAATTTGGTACATAAAATTTAACCATCATAGCAACTAAAGTAAACCCTTTAATGGTGGATTTACCAATCTGACACCTACCCATGAATATTTTTTAAAGATTTTATTTATTTGACAGAGGGAGAGAGAGAAAGATCGTAAGTATGCAGAGAGAGCGGCGGGGGAGGGAAGTGGGCACTCTGCCAAGCAGAGAGCCCCACGCCGGGCTCGATCCCAGGACCCTGAGATCATGACCTGAGCCGAAGGCTTAACCCACTGAGCCACCCAGGTGTCCCCCCAAGAAATCTTTTTTTTTTAATTAATTTATTTATTTTCAGAAAAACAGTATTCATTATTTTTTCACCACACCCAGTGCTCCATGCAATCTGTACCCTCTACAATACCCACCACCTGATAACCCAACCTCCCAACCCCCTGCCACTTCAAACCCCTCAGATTGTTTTTCAGAGTCCACAGTCTCTCATGATTCACCTCCCCTTCCAATTTACCCCAACTCCCTTCTCCTCTCTAACACTGCCGTCCTCCATGATATCTGCTATGCTCCACAAATAAGTGAAACCATATGATAGTTGACTCTCTCTGCTTGACTTATTTCACTCAGCATAATCTCTTCCAGTCCCGTCCATGTTGCTGCAAAAGTTGGGTATTCATCCTTTCTGATGGAGGCATAATACTCCATAGTGTATATGGACCACATCTTCCTTATCCATTCGTCCATTGAAGGGCATCTTGGTTCTTTCCACAGTTTGGCGACCGTGGCCATTGCTGCTATGAACATTCCCCCATGAAATCTTTAAATTCCTAACAATTCATTGTACTTTTGCAATATCAACTCTATCAACAGAATCCATTATTCTATGAATATGGAATACATATAGATGATACTTTATAAAAATGTCTACCATTATACCTGTTGGTACTACAAAATACTATCTTCAGATGGACCAAGACTATAAAGAGTATAATTTAAATATGTCAATAAATTAATGGGTAGCTCTGAAATAATCTGCCTTACAGTTTATCTAAAATGTTCAATTGTTAATTAGGATAGAGTATGAAACCACCTGCTAACCCAGGTAAGAAATTTACAACCTTTTAAAAAACATTCCTGAATTCTTTACTTAATCAAACAGTGACAGCATTTCAGCCTACCAGGCTACTATGAAATGGGTCTATTTCCTTCTACCCATAGGCCATGTACTCTTCAAATGTGTCAGTTCAATTGCTTATATGGTAAGAACATTATTTCTTATTTATAGTCTCCTCTCTTGCTAGAATATCTCTGCATCCTCATCCATTTCTTCTTTTAAAAGGAGTAGTATTTTATCCTGATAATTTCAACTGTTTTTATACACTAATCCCATTCCTGACTAGTACACACTACATGATGTCTTGATTTTTTTCCTCTCCTTTGCTAATTGACCCTAGGTTTACTGTTTTGTATATATCTGTACCAGGTTATAATTTTCAATAATTATCTGAAAACAAAGAAGAGAGTATGTCCTCACATTGTCATTTTTACTTGTTCTTCCCGATCTGATCTGCAACATCTTTCCTTGCTTTGAAACTATTTAGGAACTTACCCTTCTAGTTATTCATTCAGAAAGAGTGAGCAGTGATAAACTTTAGTTTGCCGCTCATCTATTGATAACATCTTGTCAACTGAAGAAATTGTCTTCTTATCACTTCACTCAGATACACATCTGTAGTAGGTTGAATTATGTCTTCCAAAGATATGCTTAAGACCTAACTGCAGCGAATGTGACATTATTTGAAAAGAGGGTCTTTGCATGTGTTATCACGTTAAGATGAAGTCTTATTGGATTTCAGTGGAGCCTACATCTCATGACTGATGTTCTTGTAAAGAGATATTTGGAATCAGACAAACACAGGGAAGGAAGCAATGTGACAACAGGGGCAGAAAGTGGAACTGCAAGTGAAAGAATCGCAAGGATTGCCTGGAGCTTCCAAATGCTAGGAAGAAACAAGGGGGTGAAACGTCTCCATAGGTAGCATGTCACTGTCAACACTTTGACTTCAGAAAGCTGGCCTCCAGAATCATGGAGGAATAATGTTCTATTATTTTGAGCCATCAGTTTGCAGTAATTTGTTATAGCAGCCCTAGGAAACTAATACATCATAAAATATTATTCAAATTCCTATGTATAGTCAACTGTTCAAGTGCTCAGCTTATCCCAGTTTTGTTGAACCCTATAACTGTTTGATGCTCAAGTTATTTCTTTGTAACTAAATACAATGTGCTCAGAATGTGATCAGAAAGTAGGTTTGAATCACTTACGCAGTAACCTTCTGACATCAGATTCAAACTACAGGCTTACAGTGCTGGGTACATTAGTCATCATGAAGAGACATCATAGGACTAATTATAAGCTTATTTTATTTATGACATTTTTTAGGAACTGCCTTTATATTATTTGTGTTCAAATTTAGTCCTCTATCTATATGTGTTGCTTAGTTACTTTATCTTTAAAATAAGCTGATTTTATTTGGAATGTCCACATTTTAATTCTTAGGGATATAAAAGAATAAAATAGTACTTATTTATAAAACACCTGAACAAATGCAATATTCTGTAAAAAGTCTTGCTCCACTGATTTTGCACATTCTAAGCATCAGCATTTTGACCTTCATAATTAAGCGGTGCCTACCCAGCTGTGGTATCTAAAACCAAGGGCTTCATAAAGGAGATAAAGTTGCAAATTCCCTCTCATTGCAAATGACTAATAAACCACCCAGTGTGGGGAGGGCAGTAAATTTGGAAGCTGGCAGAGTAGATATTGTCATATAGACACTGTTTTGTGTCAATGATTTTTGCAGCCTTCTCTAAATCAAGTATTTTACTGTATAGGTTTATCTGTGAGTCATTCAATGTAAACCCTTGGTCCTGAAACTAATCTCCAAATCCTTCTCACTGAATGTGACAAAAATCTGACCAACATAATCAAAAGAATAACCACCATTCTCTTTGGTATGATCTCTTATATTTATTATATGCTGCTCAGGCTCTCTGTCATTTAAAATTGTGTTCCCTTTCTCCTTCCATTCTTGATTTCTGAATACTCTATCCTTGCTTAGACAGTGCTTAGCGTATTTACATGCCAAATTTTTGGACTTCTAGGGAAGATGGCTGAGTAGGAGGACCCTGGGATCACCTTGTTCCACAGATACAACTAGATACCACCCACATCAGTATAAATAACTCAGAAAACAACCAGAAGATTGGCAGAAAAGACTCTCCACAGCTAAATATAGAGAAGCAGCCAAATAGAAGAGGGTAAGAAGGGCAGAGACACTGTGAGGAGACAAGCAACCAAGGGGACTGTAAGCAGAAGGGACAGATGCTGGGAGCATGAAGAGGGGAGAGGAGCCAAACCCTAGACCAGGCACCCCAGGCAATGGGAATTGGCACTGGGAAGATAAATTACTGTAAGCGTTGGTTTTCAAAATCAGAAGGATTTTGAGTTCCTATAATCAGTGGGTCTTGGCACCTAGAACTTGAAAAATTAGCAGACTCTGCCCTGGGAGAGCCAGAGGAAAAGAGAAAACTGAGTCCTAACCTTTAAAGCATAGCACAACAAACAGATCCTCTCAGATACAGCACAGAAGCAACAGTTTGAAAACCCTGAGGTGCAGAGGAAGGATATTTACCAATCTCAGAGCATGTGTTAGAGGGCAGAGATCTTTAGGAGACTTCTCCAAGAACAAAAGAGCTGGTGGGAGCCATTTCCAACCCCAGCCCCCTAGCCTAGATGACAGGGGCATTTATGGGAACTAGCACAGAGTTAACTCTCTCCACCTAGCTTGCAAACAGTAGGGCCTCAACCCCTATGCACTTCTGCAGAGCCATCTCCTCCAACCCACCTGGCCTCTATAGCAGCTTTTTCATGTAGGTGAAGTTCCCCTCCCACAGTGGATCAGAACAGACCTTGCTGATACCACACCCTGCCCTACATTCTCCTGCAGGCACACCCCCTCCAACATGCCCTTCATAAGAGTCCATCCAAAGGGGTGCCACATACCTGGCAGTGGTAAGCAGCCCTCATAAGGGCCAGCACCACTCCAAAGGGACTCTTGCCCAGGGGAAAGAGGAAGATAACCACACACATCAGTCTGACTCCAGCCACAGGATCTCTGACTGCAGGCCCCACTCACCAATGGAAACTTCTCAGGGGAAAATACGGGACAAGTACCCTGCAGTCCAGTGCCACCACAGCTCTGGCAAACACATTGCCTGACTCAACTCAAACCCAGGTCAGCCCCAGCCTCGCCCACTAACAACAGAGGGATCAAAACCTGCCCACAACAGGTAAAGAAAGCCACTGCAGACAAATGGACTGAAGGAAAATACGGCTCAACCACAACAGCAGGACACACACAACACACATAGGAGACATCCCTGAAGCACCAGGCTCTGGTGAACAGGAGACATTGCACTGCAGGACCTTTTTCTTCCTAAGGCCACTACTTTCAAGAGCAGGAGATATAGCTGACTCTCCTAATGCACAGAAACAGACACAGAGAGTTAGACAAAATGAAGAGACAGAGGAGTATGTCCCTCATGAAACAGCAGACAAAATTAAAGCAAGAGAGCTAAATGAAATGAAATGGAGATGGGTAGTATGCCTGATAGGAAATTTAAATTAATGGTCATAATTATGCTCGCTGGACTTAAGAATGGAGGACCACAGTGAGACCCTCAACAGAGACATAAAATGTAAAAAAAAAAAAAAAAAAAAAATTAACAATGAAGAAATCAATAATTGAAATTTAAAATACACTAGATTGAATAAACAGTAGACTAGAGGAAGCAGAAGAACAGATGAGCAATCCGAAGGACAGAGTATTGGAAAGCAATTAAGCTGAACAGGAGAGAGAAAAAATATATATATTAAAAAATTAAAATAGACCAAGGGAAATCAGTGATATCATCAATCCTAGTAACATTCACATTAAAAAGATTCCATAAGGTAAAGAGAGAGAAGGAAACAGAAATTTTATTTGAAGATGAGCTGAAAAACTTTCAAATCTGGGGAAGGAAACAGATATCCAGATCCAAGAGGCACAGGACCCTCCCAACAAAATCAATCCAAGGAGGTCCACACCAAGACACATGTAATTAAAATGGGCAAAACATAGTGATGAGAAAACAATTTTAAAAACAAGAAAAAGAAAATAGTTACATAAAAGGGAACACCCATAAGGCTATCAGCTGATTTTTCAGCAGAAATTTTACAGGTTAGAACAGAGTATCATGACATACTCAAAAAGCTAAAAAAGAAAACCTGTGACCAAAAACACCCTACCCAGCAAGGCTATCATTCAGAATACATGACGAGATAAACAGTTTCCCAGACAAGCAAAAGTTAAAGGAATTCACTAATAAACCAGCCATACATGAAATATTAAATGGGACTCTGAGTGGAAAGACTATAAGCATGAGTAAGAACAGTAGGAAGCACAAAAGCAGTAAAATTAAGTACATCTGTAAAAATCAGTCAAGGGATTAAAAAAAAAGTACCCTTAAAACACAGGGTACAAAGAGTAAAAATGCAGTCTTTTTAGAATGGGTTCTAATTTAAGTAACAATCAACTTATAGCAGACTGTTCATCCCCAAGATGTTATATATAAACCTAATGGCAACCACAAATCAAAACCGGTATTAGATATATTAAAAAATAAGAAGAAAGAAATCCAAGTACATCACTAAAGAAAACCATCACACCACAAGAAAAGAGAACAAAAGAAAGGAACAGAGAAAATCTACAAAAACCACCATAAAACAACTACCAAGAGACTCAGTTCAGACCCAAAGACACATACAGATTGAAAGTGAAGGGATATAAAACCATTTATTATGCAAAGGGAGTGAAAGAAAGCCAGGGTAGCAATACTTTTATCAGACAAAATAGATTTTAAAACAAGAACTGTAATAAGAGAGAAAGAAGGATACAAGATCATCATTAAGAGAACAATACAGTTGGGGCACCTGGGTGGCTCAGTGGGTTAAACCTCTGCCTTTGGCTCAGGCCATGATCCCAAGGTCCAGGGATTGAGTCCTACATCAAGCTCCCTGCTTAGTGGGGAGTCTGCTTGTCCCAGTCCTGTTACCCCTCTCCTTCCTCCCTCTGCCCCTTCCCCCACTCATACTCTTTCTCCCTCTCTAATGTTCTCTCTCAGATAAATATATAAAATCTAAAAAGAAAAAAATAAAAACAGTGCAACAAGAAGATATAACAATTGAGGGTCACCTGGGTGGGTGGTTCAGTGGGTTAAAGCCTCTGCCTTCCACTCAGGTCATGAACCCAGGGTCCTGGGATCAAGCTCCACATCAGGCTCTCTGCTTGGCAGGGAGCCTGCTTCCCCCTCTCTACCTGCCTCTCTGCCTACTTGTGATCTCTGTCTGTCGAATAAATAAATAAAATCTTTTTTTAAAAAAAAGAAGATATAACAATTGAAAATATTTATGAACAAACTATGGGTGCATTACAAAGACATAAAGCAGCTAATAACAAACATAAAGGAAGTAATCAATAGTAATTAGGTAACAGTAGGAGACTTTAACACTCCATTTACATCAACAAATAGATCATCCTAGCAGAAAATCAACAAAGAAACAGTGGCTTTGAATGGCATGTTGGACTAGATGGATCTAACAGACATATTCAGAACATTCCATCCTACAACAGCAGAATACACATTCTTTTCAAATGCACATGGAACATTCCCTAGAGTACATCATATGTTAGTCCACAAAACAAGTTTGAATAAATTCAAGAAGATTGAAGTTATGCCATGCATCTTCTCTGAACATGATGCTATGAAATTAGAAATTAACCACAAGAAAAACTCTGGAAAGAATACAAATACATGAAAGTTAAATAACATGCTACCAAACAATGAATGGGTCAACCAAGGAATTGAAAAAGAAGTCCAAAAATGAGTAGAGACAAAGCAAAATGGAAGCACTATGGTCCAAAATCTTTGGGATGCAGCAAAAGCTGTTAAAACAGTAAAGTTTATAGCAGTATAGGCCTAACTCAAGGAGCAAGAAAAATCTTAGAAAACCTAACCCGACACCTACAGGAGCTAGGAAAAGAAGCACAAATAAAACCCAAAAACAGCAGAAGGAAGAAAATACTAAAGATTAGAGCAGAAATAAATGATATAGGAACTAAAAAACAAAACAAACAAAACAAAACAAAACCCACAACAAAAGGACAGATCAATGAAAGCAGGAGCTGTTTTTTCTGAAAAGATCAACAAAACTGATAAAACGTTATCAAGAGCCACTAAAAAGAGAGAGAGAATGCAAAAAAACAAAATCACAAATGAAAGAGGAGAAATAATGACCAACATCACAGAAAAGCAAACAATTTTAACAGAATATTATGAAAAATTATATGCCAACGAATTGGACAACTTAGAAGAAGTGGATAAATTCCTAGAAACATATAACCTACAAAAACTAAAGCAGAAAAAGAGAAAATTTTAACAAACCAACTCTTAGCAAGGAAACTGAATCAGTAATCAAAAAACTCCCACCAGGGTGCCTGGATGGCTCAGTCAGTTAAGCATCTGCCTTCAGCTCAGGGCATGATCTCAGGGTCCTGGGTCCAAATTCTTGCTCAGCAGGGAAGCCCAACAAACAGAAGTCTAGGAACAGATAGCTTTACAGGTGAATTCTACCAAACACTGAAAGAAGACCTAGTACCTATTCTTCTCAAACTATTCCAAAAAATGTAAGGCAAAGGAAAATTCCTAAATTCATTCTTTGAGTCCAGTATCACCTGGATATTAAAACTACATAAAGATACTATAAAAAAGAGAACTACAGGCCAGTCTCTTTCAGGAATGCAAAAATCCTCAACAAAATATTAACAAACCAATCCAACAATACATTTTAAAAAATCATACACCACACTCAAGTAGGGTTTATTTCCAGGCTACAAGGGTGATCCAGTATTCACAAATCAATCAATGTGATGCATCACATCAGTAAGAGAAAGGATAAAAACGATATGATCATTGCCATAGAAGCAGAAAAGACATTTGACAAAGTACAACAACGATTCATGATTTAAAAAAAAAAAAAAAAAAACCCTCAGCAAAGTAGGTCTAGAAAGAATATACTTAACATAATAAAGTTCTCGAGGTGCCTGGGTGGCTTCAGTGGGTTAAGCTTCTGCCTTCAGCTCAGGTCATCATCTCAGGGTCCGGGGATCAAGCCCCACATCAGGCTCTCTGCTCAGCAGGGAGCCTGCTTCCTCCTCTCTCTCTGCCTGCTTCTCTGCCTACTTGTGAACTCTCTCTCTGTGTCAAATAAATAAATAAAATCTTAAAAAAAAAATAATAAAGTTCTCGTATGAAAAACTCACAGCTAACAACATACTCAATAGAGAAAAACAGAGCTTTTCCAAGGTCAGGAACAAGACCGGGAAGTCTACTCCCACCACTTTTACTCAGCATAGTACTGAAGTCCTAGCCACAGCAGTTAGACAACATAAAGAAATAAAGGCATCCAAATTGGTAAGAAAGAAGTAAAACTCTCACTATTTGCAGATGACAAGGTACTATATATAGAAAACCCAAAAGACTCCACCAACTACTAGAACTGATATATGAATTCAGTAAAGTCACAGGATACAAAATCAATGTAGAGAAATCTGTCACATTCTTTTACACTAATAATAAAACAGCAGAAAGTGAAATTAAGAAAATAATCTCATTTAAAATTACAACCCCCCAAAAAAGTGTCTAGGAATAAGCTACCATGGGTAGTCACTGGCCCCAGAATAAGGACACTTTTAGACCTGATATAAACTCAACCTGCAGCCTACGAGTCAAGCTCAGCTGATCTCCTAAACCCAACCAAGCACAGCAGAGCTCATCAGAGCCACTGGATCTTCAGACCAATGACTGAGAACTAAATGTTGCTACAAGCTACTGAGATCTGGGGCACTATTTGTTACATACAAGAAAACCTAACAACGAATCCCTCTGGTAGGAATTCCTTTCCTGAATATGGATTAAGCTGAAAACAGATCTCACACTGCAAAGGACCATGATAAAAAATATTCCAACAAAGCTACAATATTATAATTCCTGGAAGTGGTAGCTCCCCACCACTCTTTAATACTTCCTGCCTAAACTGTTTAACTCTAAGTCCTATTTTGATTCACCTATAGGATACAGATTCACAGACAAGACCTTTAGAGAGTCCATGATTAAATGTCATGGATGAAATGTCAGGCATAGAAATTCAACTGCTATGGCTGCACACAGGGCCACAGCAGTCTGCTCCACTTTTAAACCACAGGGGGTTTGGATATTGGCTGCTCTTCCATTGCCTATCACCTATTTCACCTCCTTTGGGTTTCTTTGGGAGAATCACCAGAGCAAAGGTTCTATCTTCCCTTAACCAAGCTGGACAAATGAGACATCCCTCTTCCAGGATGTGAATCATGAGCCATGCAATACAAACACTGAAAATGGCTGGAGAAATTAATTTGAGAGCTCAGCCTGGGCAGACATTACAGATATTTCTGCCGCCAAGGTTACCTGGGAATGCATGGTTCCTGTCTGCTCCAAGCCTGATGACTGGACTTCCTCTCCAATACTGTGTGTTCACCTTCACCTTTCAGGAGATTCTTTTTTATTATAAGTTGGCCAGATCTACTATCTCTTGCTTGCAACCTAAGAGTCTTGAGTGTGGCACCAGAAGTAAACATGAATAGAGCATTCAGGCATAGAGATGAGAAAAGGAGGGAGAGGGGTGGAAGACTACCTCTAGGTAAGGAAGGACCCGCCCTGGCAGTTTTACTGTCAGACCTGAGCCTACTGATCCAGAAATGAAAGCAACACTGAAAATTATCAGCCCATGGAAAGATTAGCTAGATATCACTCTTCTTGAGAAACTACAATTATCCAAACTCTCCTTTCAGAGAAAGAATTCAGTGAGAACAATATGTAGTCATTAGTGTTTTAGAAAATCCATTTTTTTTTAATTATTTATAGAGAGAGAGAGAAAGCACAAGCGAGGGTAGGAGAGGCAGAGGGAGAGAGAGAGTTTAACAGGCTCCATGCATGGGGCTTAATCTTATGACCCTGAGATCATCCTCTGAGCCAAAACTAAGAGGTCCCAAAAATAAGCCTTTAAATACAGATTATGTTGGTCAGTTTATCATCTGAGTAGAATTAAATCAACATTTGGCTCTTGGACTTGACACCACATAACAGGCCTTTTCCCAGGACCATGAAATGGTCACTACAGATAGGTTCCTATCAACCCAGATGCCTTCCCAGTATGTCAAGCTGCACTTCTAGAAAGCTTATGAGCCTACTGGCCCTTTTGAGGATCCAACAGAAGAACTTGTAAGGTCCTCCCCCAGTTCGTATCCTTTAAAACTCTGCAATAAAGAAGTTAAATTGATTTTTCCATATACTCCAATGTCTCCTTAAATCATATTTTTAACTTTTAGTTGTATCATTCTGAATATCTTATTTTTCTCAAAAACTACTTAGTTTCAAATTCTGGAGATTCCAAAATATTCATTCTCTTCATTTTATCAACTCGGGTAAATTCTCTGTCCTAATCCTCAATTTCCCTGAGTTACAGAGACTTTTCAACAAAGCACTTGAAGAACCCAAACCTGACCTACCACTTAAAACCACCTTAGTATACAAGAGAAATCATTATGCCCAACTAAACCAAGTCACAGCCTGCCTGTTTCTCAGCCACATGGACCACCTTCCAAACCAGCTTTCATGTCATCAATCTCTACCTGCACAAACACTGAGCACATCCTTAATTTTCTCAGCTAACTTATCAGCAGCCCCATTAATATTCTAAATTATCCTCTCTGGAAGACAAATTACTTTACTATTTGTCTCCTTTAAACATTTTCTAGTCTCAAAATGTAGTCTCATGTTTCCTGTTATTAAATTTTCTTGTTAAGGCTTTTTTACTCTCCCATCAAAACTGGGTCCTCCCACATTTTCAAGGTAATAATCACATGAGTTCTGTGCCTTTAGGTCTCTTTGAGTCTATTTATTCCTTCAACAAGTATTTTTGGAGCCCCTGTGATGTGCCAGGGAATCTCCGTGATTCCAGAGACACAAAGAAAAAACTCCTGTCACTGCAGAGCTTGCAATTCTAGAAGATGAAGACCAACTTGAAATAGTGATTTGTTTAATGTATACTGTAACAATTATTTAAACAAACATATTTCAATAAATAATTTGTTAAACATGTCAGATGAGGTTATGTGTTTTAGAAAAAATTAATAATGTAGTATAGGGTGACAGAGGATACTAAGCATGGGGGAGATTGCAATTTTAAATGGGGAAGTCACTGAAGGCTTCACTGAGGAGGTGACATTTCAACCAAGTTTCGCAAAAGATAAGGGAATGACCTACCAATTTACTTGGAGCAAGAATTTTGTGGATTAAGAGTACAAAATGTGCTAAAACCCTAGAGTGGGAATTTAGGCTCACATTGGCCAGGTGATGTTATACCTCAATCTATTTGCTACCATCATTTTCTCTTCTTCACTCTATACCTCCCTCTGTTTAAAAATAGTGCTGATAAGTGAAATCTCAGTGCAGCATCCTTTTCCAATGTCCATCTTTTCCCATGGGTAAGCCCCTCCTCCCAAAGCTAATGAATCTTAATTCTGCACACTAAGTAGAGATACCTCTTTTGAGGTACACATCCATAGTTGTGAAAACCTGCTTTCCTCTTCAGCTGGCTATCTCATGGCCACCTCGCAAATAGTATGTCCAAATACAAACATCCTCTTTCTTGCCAAGCCTGCTTCTCTCCTGTCCACCCCGCATCCCAGCCACCCAGCTTTGACACATTCAAGGTTCCTTCCGCTTTCTTCCATTCCACATGCAGCCTGTTACGTATCATCAAGACATTCTCCCATCCCGAATACAAACTTCAGTCTGACTCCCAATATCTTAACAAACATTGTTGACGTCATTGTGCCTATCAGCTTCCATAGAGCAGGTAAGACCCTGTCTCTCATCGGACTCATAAAGGAGACACATCAGTGATATAATCAATAAAGGCCTGCTGGTGTATCATATCTCCTATCACTTCCCCAATTAACACAACATACACACACACACACACACACACACTACCTTCACCATGTTTATAGCCCAGTACGAACACTTAAAGCCTTTAATAAGCTTTATCTCTTCATGGAGATTGTATGAGCTACATCACCAATAATTTAGTCTGTAAAATTTAAGGCACTCTCAGCCATTCACAGGTTTTTAAGAATGCATTTAAATTCCCATCATTGTTAAATCAAAAAACTCAAGTTACCTAGATCTTCTATAATAAGAGAAAATGCATACTTTATTATCAATAGCCTAACCACAAGAGCTGTAACTTATCAGACTTCTCAGTAAAAGCAAAATGCTTCAGAGCACTTCTCCCTTGATTTTACAGAGACCTAATGAGGGAAGCAAGGAAGAAGATAGGGACTTTTCACTCTGATGGAAAGAGCCCAAAGGAAGATGGCAAAGCAGTTTCCAACTCCTATATCAGCAACCCCATAAACCTGTTTGAGTACTGGGCATTCACATCACTATGAAAACTGTTAAACAAAAAAACAAACAAACCAAGACCAGATACCTAAAATGGAGTCACTTATGCTAAATCTATTGTCACTAAACAAGACAGTTAGAATTCCAGCTCTCTCAGAAACTGAATTTTAAATCAGGAATCTCTTGATCAGCAGCTATTCGATAATCTGCCTGTTACACCACTGCCATTCCCCAAAAGAAGGTAACTTTCCAGTAACCAACTTTTTTGCCTAGTCTAACTTTCTCATTCCCAATCCCTCTGGCTATAAAAGTCTTTCATTTTGGGGGCGCCTGGGTGGCTCAGTGAGTTAAGCCGCTGCCTTCGGCTCAGGTCATGATCTCAGGGTCCTGGGATCGAGCCCCGCGTCGGGTTCTCTGCTCAGCAGGGAGCCTGCTGCCTCCTCTCTCTCTGCCTGCCTCTCTCTCTCTGCCAAATAAATAAATAAAATCTAAAAAAAAAAAAAATTTTTTTAAAAGTCTTTCATTTTGTACAGTTCCTCAGAGTTCTTTCTATCTGCTAAATGGGAGGCTGTCCAATTTGAATTACTTTCATTCAAATAAACTCTTAAAACTTTTAACATGCTAGTCATGTACCAGAATGGATAGTCATTAGGATCATGGACCGTGATCAGATTGACCCAGGTCCAAATTCTGTTCTACTTGCTTATAATCTAGGTTAAGAAATTTTTCACAAGGATTCTACCCCAAATAAGATATAGGATTTATAGACATTTTGACCAAAAATTGGGGAGTTGGTTTAAAATCTGATGTTGTCTTAACAGTAAGAGTACCACTTTGATTTGTAGGTGTCCTTTTATGTCCTTTAAAGCATTAATCTGTGTATGCTTTTCTTTAACCTTCATAAACACTCCACTGAACATAAAGACAAGTATCAGGCCTACAGAATGTGAGAAATAGAAAGGTAATCAAGAATTCGCTTACCAAAACGAAACAAAAAAAAGATGTTCCCATAGATATTTCCTAAATCATGAAGTGGAGATAAAACTATGGAGACCCAGTGAGGTGGTGTACCGACCAATTTCAGAAAGTTGCAGTGGTACTATAATCTTGTTCAGTAAATGAAAAAATCAAAGCTTGAAAAAGTAGATGGCCTATTTAATGACAAAGGCAGGAATAGGGTCCTTAACTCTAAGTCTTGAACATTTTCCATTCCTACATGTTCTTTTTAAGTCACAGTTTGAACTGCACATCTGAGAGCTACCACAGTGGCCTAAAACTCCTTCAGCTTGTCATGAAATTCGATTTCCTTCTACAAAGCGGTACTTAGGAAAGTCTTATTTAAAAACATCACCCAGCTACAAATGAAAACCTTCCCAACAGGGACAAGATGGAACATCTGCCTTCCTTTTGCTTAATAGAACACTGTAAAGCTGCTCTCTGCTTGGATAAATGCTATTTGGGTTTTCTTGATTTCTGAATGAGTTCTTAGTATCGCTCTCTTGAGCTCTCCCTCTCTTGGTATTGTCATTGTCTTCTTGCCCAGAATTTTATGTGTAATCGTCTGTTCCACCATTGGCTTTTCTGAAACCAATCTTCCTTGTCTTTTATAATTATGTAAAGCTGTTCTCTTTGCAGGCCACACATTGTAGATATCTAAAACCTAGAGAGAAAACAGCCTAATTGTAATTATAATGGATTTCAAATTCCTATTATTCATGTTGGAGAGAAAACATGCAGTGAGGATTCATTACCCATTTTCTTTAAAACTTGGAAAAAAGAGTACTTGAACTTATTTTTGTTAGAGCAGGCAGTCTTTAATTAAAAAAACATCCTTAATTACTTCTTCAGAATTTTAAAAACACATTCTATTTTTATATCTACCTACTTGAGTTAAAGAAAATTGAGGTCGTTTAGTTGGACCACACAAATTCAAGCAAACCCAACCATACCTACACCCCAAAAATCAACCAATTGACCTCATACCATGGGATAGACCCAACTTCAAAAACAGGAACATTTTGAGATTCTGAACCCCAGCAGTAGCAAGGCTACTAACTGTTGATTATTATGCAGGTCTTGCACTAATCTAATTAACTAAAATGGAAATCCAATTTCAAGCATTGTTGTACATATTTGCATATGACATAAGTAGTCAAAAATCTGTCTGAAGTTAAATGAAGCACATGTACAGCCCCCTTATTAATTTGAATTTCGCTTTTCCACTCAGTCCCATTTTGAAATATTACACTCTCAACATCTGCAAACCCCTCATCGTCCAAATGCCATTGCTAACAGCTGCTTGCTTTAGCATTGCCATTTCTCTTACTGAGTGTTAGTAGCAAGGAGTGGGCACAATTCAAAGTTTTATTTCTGAAGAAAGATTCCTCTGGGAATTTCTCAGTAAAGGGAGAAACAAGTAAATGCTCTATTTACCGCCAAGTCAGTTCTTCCTGTTTGGGGAGGATGTGGCATTAGTTTGTTTTTGTTTGTTTTTAAATACCTCTAACTTAAATTCCAAAAAGGAATTCTATCATGGGTGAGCCCCTCAAAAATACACATTCTTTTTTTCTTTGAAAAGAAGGAAATGCATATAAATAGAACACCAACAGGAAAATGGCAGAGCCAGATTTAAATATCCTTGACCCTGGAAAAACTGTCCCAGAATGTCAACTAAATGGCATCAAAACTAGTTCACTGGAAGAGCCAATGTAGTCAGTACCCTGTTTCCTAGTTCTGCTGTTATACACCAAAGCAAACACAGGTACGATGGGGGGCGGGAGGAAGCTGAGCCCTCGCCGCAGCACCAGATTTTCTCAAAGCCCTGGGAAATGATTCAGCGTTCCATCTATTCCTCTCAATTTGATGTGAAAAATGTTCTGGTTAAAGAGCATGTGTCTAGAAGAGAGAGGGATAAATGTTTAACTCATATTCTATCTATATTCTGTGATTTACCAATGGCATCTAACAAAAGGAAAGTAGAAGAGTGAATTAAATGTGTAAGGAGAGAAAATAATGGGAGCAGACGCAATAAATAGCAAGCATTTATAAAGAGCCATCATGCCAAGAAAAAATTGATTGCTTTTATACTAGCAGAGAATCTCAAATGAAGGGCTGGAGATTCACATTAGCATTAAAGGTTAAGCATTCAGCACAATACCTCAAGAGATAATGAATTAATTCAGGGTAACTTTGGGATAAGAACCTCTAGCATAGCTTAGTGGACATTTGACTGTGTTCTCTACAATGTTTAAGGAACTTGATCTGCAAGTGAATAAGGCATGATCTTTTTGCCCCTGAATCATTCACACCTAGCGGACTGGAACAGGCCCGGAAACCGGAGAACAGAAGAATCCTTTTGCCTTGGAATCAGAATCTAGATTGCTGGGGCACCTGGGTGGCTCAGTGGGTTAAGCCGCTGCCTTCGGCTCAGGTCATGATCTCGGGGTCTGGGGATCGAGTCCCGCATCGGGCTCTCTCTGCTCAGCAGGGAGCCTGCTTCCTCCTCTCTCTCTGCCCACTTGTGATTTCTGTCAAATAAATAAATAAAATCTTTAAAAAAAAAAAAAAAGAATCTAGATTGCTTAGATCGGCAAACACTGGTAAGTGCTCCTGCTGTCTTTCTTAGCTTTTCTCCCCCTTACCAAGTATGCTAACCTGCACAAGTCAGTCAATCAAAGTCTCTTGTACAAAATAATACATTTACTTTGTCACCCACTACCACAGACTGGCTCAAGACTTAGACATTTTAATACTATTGCCTTTTATTTTTTGGATATAATGGTTCAAGCTTCTAGCAAACATTTCTAAAGAAAACACCTAATAATACATAAGTAGTTTGCTTTTTTAATCCAAACTGATTACATCCTTCATTTAAAAGTGTTTACGCCTGTGTCAGATATTTCTCTACTGGTCTGCAAAATAAAGATAATACCTGCCTGCCTTACTTCGTAAGGTTTTGAGAGACTTAATTAAAAGTTGTGAAAGATATTTGTGAAATGCCATGTTAGTGTCATCATTATACTTACAAGAGCAGAAGTTATCAAGGCAGTGGATGCAGTTCTCTTTCACAAACCCACAGAGAACACATACATAACAAAGAATGGCAGAAAGCTCAAATTCAAAGTTTCAGTTAATTACAGACCCCCAAGACCAAGGGCAAAAGACAGCCTGGTGGTTAGCACAGCGACTAGAACTGAGACAATGAACTGGGATGTGGTTTTATCTTCCCTCTACAACCAAAAGTAAAATCTGGGGAAAGTGAAGTGATTTATGATTCAGGCCTCAATCCTTATCTTTCAGTGTGTTTTGATCTCTTAACCATGATAAGCCTGCTACATGTAAAAGACATCATTCCCTTAAAACTACATTCAGTAAACTAAATAGTTCACAATTATCAACCTTAGAATGTGGGTTTGTATCACACAATCAAAAGTACTCATTTGACATTTAGTGGGATTAAATAAACCTAGTGACCGATGAAAGTAATTGTTCACTGTTAAATTGAGATGTTAATTTTAGATTCTCTTGAAACAATTTCCTACCCAAAAATATGGTTTTTTTTAATGCAAATATCTACCTTTTTTTTTTTAAGATTATTTATTTATTTATTCGACAGACAGAGATCACAAACAGGCAGAGAGGCAGGCAAAGAGAGAGAGAGGAAGGAAAGCAGGCTCCCCACTGAGCAGAGAACCCGATGCAGGGCTTGATCCCAGGACCCTGAGATCATGACCTGAGACGAAAGCAGAGGCTTTAACCTACTGAACCACCCAGGCACTCCATATCTACTATCTTTAATACTCTATTTGCTGTAATTCTTTACTACTAATCAACTTGTTTTCACTCAAAGAATCCAGGGCTCCTTCTGTCCCCCTTACAGTGACTAAAAAAATATGGATGAGTCCTTAGCATTTGAAAGTCGCATAGTCCATTAAAAATTAGAAGCATAAAAGAAGACAAAACTATAATGCAAAAAAAAAATAAAATTTTTTTTTTTGTATAATCTGCTGTTATTTTTACCCCATCAGCAAAGATGTTGTGTTAGGGTTCAACACAAGAAATAGAAGACAGTCTAAGATTTCAGTAAGAAAAGATTTTAAGGGGGACTTAGGTGTTTTGAAAATTGTTCAAAGGGCTGGAGAAGTGAAAGTCAGGATGCTGCCACCAACTGGATTTTTTTTTTTGCTTCCAAGTCAACACCCCCTCAGCTATGATTCAGAGGTTATAGGACTACTGCTGTGACTACCTCTGTGCCCACACTCACAAGCTGGTGTCCAAGGAGTGGACTGTGCCACCTGGATGCTAAAGATACCTCCATCCATACCTCAGCTGACACCTCTGTAGGAAGATGTCCTCTACCTTCCTCACAACCTCATGCATGTACATCTCACCAGCTCTAAGTAAAATGCATCCAACCATTGAGCTGAAAAGCAGTCTAAGAGGGGTCACTTCTAATTTCATTTTTCTGCATGTGGCTGTCCAATTTTCCCAACACCATTTATTGAAGAGGCTGTCTTTTTTCCACTGGACATTCTTTCCTGCTTTGTCGAAGATTAGTTGACCATAGAGTTGAGGGTCTATTTCTGGGCTCTCTATTCTGTTCCATTGATCTTTGTGTCTGTTTTTGTGTCAGTACCA
>NC_081563.1:68305195-68306772 GCF_022355385.1 Mustela nigripes | reverse complement strand
CTGCATGTGGCTGTCCAATTTTCCCAACACCATTTATTGAAGAGGCTGTCTTTTTTCCACTGGACATTCTTTCCTGCTTTGTCGAAGATTAGTTGACCATAGAGTTGAGGGTCTATTTCTGGGCTCTCTATTCTGTTCCATTGATCTTTGTGTCTGTTTTTGTGTCAGTACCATGCTGTCTTGATGATGACAGCTTTGTAATAGAGCTTGAAGTCCGGAATTGTGATGCCACCAACTTTGGCTTTCTTTTTCAATATCCCTTTGGCTATTTGAGGTCTTTTCTGGTTCCATATAAATTTTAAAATTATTTGTTCCATTTCTTTGAAAAAGATGGATGGTACTTTGATAGGAATTGCATTAAATATGTAGGTTGCTTTAGGTAGCATAGACATTTTCACAATATTTATTCTTCCAATCCAGGAGCATGGAACATTTTTCCATATCTTTGTGTCTTCCTCAATTTCTTTCATGAGTACTTTATAGTTTTCTGAGTATAGATTCTGTGCCTCTTTGATTAGGTTTATGTGGGTAGAAGAATCAATGAAACAAGATGGGATTGGGAGGGAGACAAACCATAAGTGACTCTTAATCTCACAAAACAAACTGAGGGTTGCTGGAGGGAGGGGAGTTGGGAGAAGGGGGATGGTGTTATGGACATTGGGGAGGGTATGTGCTTTGGTGAGTGCTGTGAAGTGTGTAAACCTGGCGATTCACAGACCTGTACGCCTGGGGATAAAAATATATGTTTATAAAAAATAAAAAATTTAAAAAAATTTTTAAATTAAAATTAAAATTAAAAAAAAAAAAAGAGGGGTCAGTTCTAGCTTCCCAGACCCTTGTGTATGAATTGGTTGGAGGGATAACAAAGAAGTGTAAGTGAATGTGGAGTATAATAAAGAATATTTAGCCCAAAGTCCTTATATGGTAAGCACATTAACACAACAACAGTATTCTAAGACTTAAAAATACACAAAGCTAAAACCTTTCTCTCAGTGAACATTCATTCCAAGAAGTTAGGAGATGTATATGGAGAGATCAAGATGAAGAAGAGTTACGGGTACACAACAGGAAGTGGTTATGGGACTAAGTATAAAGCTCCCAAGGATGGTAAGCAGTAAGAAAATTGGCTTTGTGTGAGGTGAGACACAAACTATCCGCTTCTCTTTATTAGCTCCTAAATTATTTCAGTAATGATGAGGGTAGTGCTAGTATAAGGGGGATGCGTGAAGACTGAAGATGCCTCCAGGGTTAAAGGAGGCCCCAACTTCAACTACATCTACCTCACCTCTCAACCTACATGAAAGTTTCCAGAACAACTGATTATGCGGATACATCCCATTTTTGCAAAGTACATTATCCCCTTTCACTTGGGTTATAAGGTTATCTTAATGTGAAAACCACAACAGAATATAGATCAATAAGCAAAACAGTAAGTGAAATTGGGATGTTAAGTAAAGGAGGCCTACGAGCAGTCTCAGAAGGAGGAAGTAAGATAAAACACCTACCACAGGCCTCCAGAGAGAGGAAATATATATATATATATATATATATATATATATATATATATATATATATAT